>NC_050460.1:14254755-14554755 GCF_903995425.1 Onychomys torridus | reverse complement strand
CCTACCATTTTCAACCTAATTAGCAGCTGCTCAAAGATGGGAAACAGGTGCAGATCCAGGGCCAGACCAGGGAAGTCTGCCTGTAATTAACAAGGAAAAAAGGGTCAGATATTGGGAAGAATATCAAATCGGCCCACTGGGGTTAGCATGCTGGCCTCAAAGGCATAGTCACCTGAGATCTTAAGCATGCTAATGTAAATTATGCAAGCTTTCAAACAACGTGGCTGCATAATCAGCTGGCAGAGTGGAAAATGATTTTTTTCCCCTGTAAGAGAATAGGGAAAAGGGCATCTACAAAACCTATTTATTTATTTATTTATTTTTAGCATAGTGTGGACTTCAGTGAGGGGAAAATGTGGAACAGTGGTATTTTCTCGGAGGCAGCCAAGGATTGCTTGCAAGCTGTTAACAAGTTACAAATCTCCAAGAAATGGTTGAAGTTTGTCAGAAAATCTAATAGATTGTTAAGAGAATTACACTCCTAGAGATGTTTAATAGTAGATGCATTGCACACAGGATCTGCTATATAATTATATTGTTTTTGGTAATGCAGCTGTTGGAATTACTCCACATAGCATAGTTTTCTTCAGAATAACAGGGGCTAAGGGTTAGACTAAGCTTCAAGAAAGAGATGAAAAAAAAAAAAAAGACAAATTCCTGATCAATATATGATGAACAAGGCTGTGTGCCAGGCTGATGATTCTGGATTTAATAATCAAGTTTTGAATGTCAAAGCATTCTTCTTATTGTTACTCATGGAACTTAAAATCTATGCTAGGTTGTGACTTTTTACCCAGTCCTTTCAGCATTTAGCTTCTAGACTCCCAGGAAGCTGTTTCCTACTCAGTAACAAATATCCTAGGCTATCGTTGAGCAATTGGTGGCAGGTCTCAGGTATTTAGCTAGATGAGTTGTTATGGTAAAAAAATATTCCTCACGCCTCAGATGCTCCTAAGAGCCAAGGTTTTATTTCCCACAATGCTTGTTTTAATGGCCTACCTTGGACTTCGTATTGACTTCATTATAGATATAACTAAAAGGGACAGTCTCTCTCAAGAACATCTCTCTAATGCATATGATCCTTGAAGAGCTAAGGCAGTAATGAGGTTGTTTGATAATCCTCCTCTGAGAAAAGGCAGTGAGTACTTGGGAGAAACTGAAATCAACTGAGTGATTTAGATAAGTCTATGGACCAGCATGAAGTCAAAACCTTGCAGTAATGTGAATTCAGGTACCTACTTGCAATGTTGGGTTGAAATCGAGGACTGCAGTTATAGTAGCCACACTTATTCACTGCAGCTCCCAGCTTTGCTTTCAGAATTTCTGTGCAGTTCCTTCACTGTCTCAATAAAAGTGTTCAAAACTGCAAGTTTCTGAGAATAAATTTTACAAACTTAGCTGCCATTTTCCATATGTACTGGGTTCCTAGAACTTGGTGGCCTTATTTACTGTCACAGCAACACTGAAGTCTTGGGATGTCATCCCCATGTATGGGAATCATGGCTCAGAGATTTTGATTTCCACAGGAAAGTAAGTATTAGCGGGGGTCATTTGCTCAGTTTAGGATCTCTCTTTGATGATATCTCTCTAGGCACCCTAGTCTGGATTGAACTTTTGTATCTTTTTTTTTCAAAGTAGCAAGAAAACTTTATTTAAAAGCAAAACAATAATGCAGATGAAAAAGAAATATGCACTACAATTGTGACAGCAGGCAAACTTTGGTATCTTCTTGCCTGAGTCCCGGAATGCCAGGATTACAGGTGTGTGTCACCACCCTCAGCTTAGAGTACACCCTTTTAATGCATCATGTTACCTTGATTAGAAGAGATGGGAGGGTGCTAGCTGGACTTTAATCAGTGATTCTGGGGCCAGAGACAGGATGCTTGAAACAGAGGTTAGGATGTGCAATTTCAGGACTGAATCATAGTAGGGTCCCTTGGATTAAAGTTTCTCAACATTGTCCCTAGACTTACCCTTTATTCTGTATGTATGTGAAGAGATTGTTTGCAGGAAACTTAGAAGCATGCTGACATTTACTGATTAGATGCAAATACCAACTTTCTTTCCAATTGTGAAAACCAGTAGTGTCTTCAGACATTTATAAATGTCTTGCAGTGTGATATGTATGCAAAACACATTTAGCTAAGAAACAAAGTTTTCTATTCAAAGGATAAAATCATGCACAATCCAAATAGTACTGCAAATGTAAAATCTAATTAAAGCATCATGGTCTGTGTTGTGGAGTGGTCACAATCTTTTCAACAGCATTATTAGATCCCTTACTATTTATGAGGCATGTTACTAACTTGTCAGAGGAAGGGGTAGAAGCCATTGAGTGAAGGCAGTCTAGTCTTACCCAAAAGCATGCTCACTGTACATTCATAGAAGAGCTAAAAAAAGTAGACAAGGTTGGAAGTTGTTAATATATACAAATGCAACAAAGAATATTGAGCAGAATTTGATATTGGGTGGAAAATAAGGCACTTAACTTTTTATTCTGTGTCTCTTCCCAAGAGTAGCTTCAATTATTTATGTCTAGATAGATGTTAAAGCCCCAAATGTCTTCAAATCTCTGCTCCCATTTCAGTACACAAGATTCAGGGACAGATGATGGTGATTTAGAATGGACTCCCAGGTTCCCTTTAGCTTTGGGGCTGAGATCAGCCAAGAGAGATGCTGAAGTGAATCAACCTCTTTTTACTTCAGTTTAGGAAGATAAGAACTGTAGCTAGAAGTTTCTCTGGTCCTACCTGACTCCATGGTCCTGTAGCCGCTTATAAAATAAACACTCAGAGGCTTATATTCATTACCAACTGTATGGCCTATGGCAGGCTTCTTGCTAGCTAGCTCTTTCATCTTAAACTAACCCATTCCTGTTTATCTATGTATCTCCATGTGTTCTGTAGATTTACCTGTGTCCCATCACGTGCTGTTCCTTGAATGGCAGTTTGGTGTCTCCCCTTACTCTCCTTTCTCCTCTTATTATCTCTCTAGGATTTTCCTGCCTGACCCTACCCTGCATTGTCATAGGCCAATGCAACTTTATTTACTAACCAATGAGAACAACATATATTCACAGTATACAGAAAGACATACCACAGCAAAGAACAAAAAGAGAGGGCATAAGGAAGAATATAGAAAGAAGAGATAAACGAGTCTGTGTGATATAATTAAGAATGTCAGCAAGTTTGGAGTTATAAATATCAAATTCAAGCCATAAGATGGTATCAGAGCAATTGGGCTTTGGGCATTGCATCAACTCTAATTGGGAGGAATAATCCTGCTTTAAACTGGAGTATAGTAAGTGTAAACATGTGATATTATTAAATACCATTATAATCCATGTTACAGGCTAGTAGGGACACACCTTAAATTAACTTTTCAAAGTCTCTTCCCACACCTGATCTACAGGCTTAACATGGTAGGGCAGAGGAAAGACTCCCTTTATGTCAATTTTGCATGGCTGGCTGAAAAGCTGATTAAGGAGATCTGGGTTAGGTAAGGAGGAGAAGTAGTAAATTTCTATTGGAAAAGCATTATAAATTGACAAAAGAGTGGAATATCCATATCCATGCAAGAGCAATATTTTAAAGAAATAAATTAGCTGGGTTTTTTGTTTTGCTTCTTTTAGTACCAGGGATTCCACATAGAGCTTTATGCATGCTTGGTAAGTACTCCAAAGATAGATCCCTTTCTGTACTTTCAAATTATTATTGTTATTTTATTTTGAAACATGCTTTAACTAAGATGACTGGGGTGTCCTTGATTAAACTTGCAATATCTGGTCTCAGCCTCTTTACTAGCCAAGATTATATAGATATTATATGTAACTTATAATATACATGAGATAGTACATAGCCAATATAAAAATAGATCTATATTGCCAGGTCAGAGTTTCACTAGGCTTTAAAAAAATAAATAAGAAAGAGAAATCATGCAAAAGTTAAGGCCAGTTATATTTAGAGGAGGAATGTCAGATTGTTAGTTGCATTAAAGCACTAGAGGTCAATAAGTGCAGCCTGCAACTCTTTTAATAATAAACGTGATTTTTCTTATAAAATTCCAATGGAAGTTTCATGGGCTGATGTGGTCTGACTTGAAACTCTTAGATGAATTTTTATTACTATCTTATGAAGTTGGATACACTTTCAGTACTCATTAATCTGGGATTTTTGCTTTGGTTAGAGATCAAGGGCTATTGGATGCTAAGTACTGTTCATGCAGATAATAGCAATTTTAGTGAAGGATGTACTGATAAAGGGATTGATCTCATAGAAAATTCTCCTATGTGCTTAAGAAAGCTGTTCTAAGTAAGTTTAAATTTTCCGTGTTGTGATTTTTTAAGTACAGAATAAGATTATAATGATGATGATGATGATGATGATGATGATGATGATGATGATTTGAGAACAGGGTCTCACTACATAGCACTGGCTGGGTTGGAACTTGATGTGTATACTTGGCTGGCCTCAGACTCACTAAGATCCACTTGTCTCCCAAGTTCTGGGATTCAAAGTTTGTCCTACAATGGCTAGCCACCAGATATTATTTTTAAATGCTGGATATTAAAATATATTAGACAAGTCATCAATAAAATAATCTATTTCATCTCTTTTTTCCCCAAAAACTCAAGTCTAAATAGGACAGTTTTATTTAAATCACTGTTAAGTAAATTTAAATTGGGATTGTTGTTCCTTGGTAATATTGAATTACAATTATTCTCTTGCTTTATGTTCCACAAATGCTAGACTAACACATGTGCCTTGTAGGGCTAACATGGTTTCATTGTTGTCCCACATCATGCTGCATATTATTAACAGGAAAATACAAAGCTGTATTTTATAAATAGCAGCAAATAGAGCAGAATCATTTAACATTTCCATCAAGTTCAACAGCTGCCCTCAAACCTTCTTTTAAAATTCAGAGATTCAAAATAGACATGCTAAGATTTATAAAAATAGATTTGTCTGTCACTTCTAATTTCACATTTTTTTTGAAAACAAGTTGTGTTTCAATGAACATTTTCAGATAGATTGAACATCTGAGCATCTGGCAATTGGAAGATAATCATAGTTTCCATAGTTTGGAGTCAGATTACAAAGGGTAATTGGTGAAGATGATCTTTTGTTTGAATAGCCTAAATGATTTTATCTTACCCACCCTGATAACAGATGGTACATACAGTTATTACCAATTTTATGGCAAAAAAGAGATTAAAAAATGAAAATGTTGATTTACCTCTGGCTAAAGTCCTATGTCACCTTAGAAGGAATTTGAGTCCAGTACTAAACTCCTGACTCCTTCACTACAGCACATCTTCACTACATCTCTGTCTATGTGGGGCTTCAGTTACTTGACTTTAATAGAACAGAGCTCATTAGGACTTCTCAGTTCAGTGTGTTCCATGGACAAGTAACCCTGGGATCACCTACATGCTTCTTCAAACCATGTCTTTTCAGAATTCATCTGTGACCTACAGAATTAGAATGCACGTTTGAAGAGCCTGCAAGAGAGCTTGGTGGGTAGAGGGATTTACCATGTAACCCTCATGATGTAATCTCTATCCCTGGAACCCATGCAAAGGTGGAAGGAGGGAGCTGACCCTGGAAAGTTGTTCCCTGATCTCCACATGCACCCGTGGCATAGGTTTTCCCCATCACACACTTACATACATAATAATACAGAATTGTAAAGTATCAATGTGTCCTGTCTGAAGATCTGAGATGACTCCTATGGACACCACACTCCAGCCCTCATAGGTTTAAGGTTCTCAGTGATTCCCTCCAGGGGTAGCACTACCAATGTGAACAAAGAGACTCTCCTTGTAGAAGAGCTGGCCTGGAATACACCACAGAATGAAGAAGCAAATAAAGATGAAGACATTTGACACAGCAGGACTTCAGCTGCCTTGAGCAAAGGGACCTTCAAATTTCAGGAACCCTCACGTCCATTTTATCAGAGGCCAGGTTTTTCCTGAACCATCAAAACATGATGATCCTTCCTCCTTGTATTCGTTTCCTTCTTTTAAAGAAGATGATCTAATTTTTATAACGAAAGCTACTTGGTCCTGATTTTATGTGGCACAAGCAGTAACCCAAGCTGTCTTTTCCCTCGCTGTGGCTTCCTCTCCCCCTTTTCCACCCACCCACTCAGGCGTCACATTACTGCCAGGCCATTTACGCCATCTGCTCATTAAGTGTCTGTTGATGGGAGAATGAAGGACACCTGGTGACCATGAAGTCAGGCCAATACACTGAGGAAAATCAGCAAAGTGGCACAAAGTATAAAATAGGATAGATCTTGGGAGTCCAGAGGGTTGAATTACAGAGAAAGGAGGGACAAGTGAAGCAGGTCGGATTTCTGAGGCCCAGAGACATCTTTTTGTTTCTTGACCTTGTGCTCTGTGAGCAGTGCCCTTGGAAGGGAGAGGGATTCCTCAGGAAGCAGAGGCACTTACATTTTTTGCTGAATAGCTTCTCTGAGTAAAGCAAATGGTTTATGGGGAGCCTCCTATGGGCACCTGTTGGGCTGAAGATGGCAACGTTACTGAAAGGCCATCTGTGTGTCCAGGTTGCTAGCTAGGTCATTTCTTCTAATTCCACAAAGCATGCCCAGTCAACTGTTTATCTGGAGGCACATGCGCACTGAAAAGCCTAGGTATAACCTGCAGCAACATCGCCAGAGGGTTGCTCTCTGGAACACTGGGTCTCAGAGAATCAAATTAGGATGCATAGTCTTCACTTTACTCCACAGAGCTTCAGCAGACAGTCGTACCTCACCTCGGTTCAGAATATCCTCAAACCATCTGTCTTCTGCTTAGGTCATGGTTTCTATTGACAACGTGAAGCTGTATCAGTTCCGTTTCTAGTGTATAAGTTTCCCAAGTCTGCTAAACGCTTTCTTAACCAGATTTATCATTTTTTTTTAAATAGCATTTGGAGTCATTTTAGTAGAAAGTATATACGGACCAAGTGAACAGTCTTTGGGCCAGAATCCTTGCTTAAAACTTCTTGTGAGACCATGTATAAAATAGTCAACATCCTGCTTCAGGTTCTTTATCCCTAGAATGGGATAACGACAGCAACCGGTCCTATAGGTTTGTTTTTTAAAAACTACATTGATACAGTAGAAGAATAAAGAAGCAGATTCTCACAGAGTGTTCACTTCTAAGCAAGTGTCTGCTATTGTTATTGGAGAAGTGAGATCATCCGGAAACGTGTTTTCTTTCATTTCACCCATAGGGAAGAGAGGCTAATTAAAAAGACTGTTATGATCAGCACTTGTATGGATTCCAGGCTTAAAGGAAAGGTGATAAACCTCTCCCTTCTTCCCATTTCCCGCCGTCTTCATTTCCATTATCTTATTATTTGATTCCCACTTCTTTTAGAGAAAATAAGAGAAAAAAAAAAAAAAAGAAATCTATGTAATGATTCTTTCCTATGGTGTCTTCCTTGTCAGCATCTGCTTCCTCCCTGGAAGGTATTGACGTATTGAAGGTTCCCTCAAGCTTGCTCAAGCAGGGAATTAACTTCAAGCTCAGTGATGAGAGAGGGCTCTGCTGAGCCAAAGTATCATGATGCTCTTAAAGCCAAGTCCAGACCTGGACAGTGGGTCCAGTCACGGTTCTTGGAACTAGGGTGATGCAAAGTAGAAGGGCATTGGTGCTGGGGAGGGGAGAAAGAGGCAAGGTTGGGGGCAGAGATAGAGACACAGAGAGAGACATAGAGATGGAGAGAGACTCCTTCATTTCTTACTTTAGCTAAAGACATGGCAACTAAAAATATTGTTCTGCTTGTAAAGAAATGGGCACATGCAGTGATCACCAGACATTCATATAAAACCTTAGCTGAAGTGAAACTAACAGTGACATCTTGGGACAACTAATGTCTGTATGATCTAAGGAAGGCTACTGACTATTCCTGTCAAGGAGCCACACATCATCCAACTTTCTGAGTTTTAAGGAGAACTCCAGAAGTCTGGATTTTAAAAATCATGTGGAATTTCCGTGTTTTAAACATCGTCTGAAATATACATAAAATAGTGGATCTTATCCATAAGCTTCAATGTGCCATTACATTGTAGGCACTGAATGCTAGTTTGTATGCAAAGTGTCCTACAGAGACTCACTGTTGGTCCCCAACTTGCTTTAATAAAAAGTGAAGGCACATTTAAGAGGTGATGACTAATAAGAATGCTTGGGGCACTGAAGAGACTTTAAGGTAGCGGTACCCAACCTTCCCAATGCTGCAACCCTTAATAAAGTTCCTCAGGTTGTGGTGACCCTTAACCATAAAATTATTTTCATTGCTACTTCATAACTGTAATTTTGTTACTGTTAAGGATCATAGTGCAAAAAAATCTGCGTTTTCCAATGTGTTTTAGGTGACCTCTGTGAAAAGGTTGCTCAGCCCACTGAAGGAGTTACGACCCACAGGTTGAGAACCACTGGCTTTAAAGGACTACAGAGTGCTGTTCTCTCTCTCTCTCTCTCTCTCTCTCTCTCTCTCTCTCTCTCTCTCTCTCTCCTCTTTTGCCTTCACACCATGGAGTCAGTAACTTCCTTTCTCTGTCTGTTCACAGCCTGTGTTGTGCCCCCTCACCACCAGATGAAAGAATTGACCTGTCCCATCTGTGAGTCAAAACATAAGTTGGCTATCTCAGTATCTCAGATATTCTATTATATTAACAGAAAGAAAGCTGACTAAACACCTAATTGCATGCATCACTATCTCAGTGACTCTCATATGCTAGCAGAAGCACTAAGACACTGAAGGCCCTTGTCTGGTCCCTGCCAGGGTCCAGTATGGTGATGAGAGACATCAGAGAGGCCCTGCCCCACAGCCATGTGGCAAGGACCCAGTATGAGAGACAGCAGAGGCCCCCACCTTCAGGCACATGGCATGGGCTAAGTGGGCCACTATGATGAATAAGCAAACAGTGGAGAGACGACAGAGAAAACATCAACCAATCTAAAACCCTTTGATCTACAGTGGTGGTTTGCCTTCAAGATAAGCTTGTGCAGCAGCGGCATATAAGTTGCGGGAGAAACCAAACACTATTCAATTGGATTTAAGGCCTACACCAAGCAATGGAACCCATACATGGCACTGTTCATGGGCCAAGAAACTGAGATGAGACAGGCGATGGGCTTAGGGGAAAGCTAAATACTACTGTTCTGCCCAAAGAACATAGCAATAAAATGATTCCTAATGACATTCTCCTGGTAGTGGTATTTGCTCCACCCATGACATTGGGCTTTAGGGCCTGAAGGAGGTGGTGCTTCTTGACTTTGTACAGGACCTCTTGAAAGGAAAGGGACAGGGGTCACGTGGTCCCTTCTTCCATTTATTTATTCATCTATTTATTTTTTATCCTGGCATATTTGGACTCCGGATGTTCTGGGAATTGAATCCGGTTCTTTTGGAATATCAGTCAGTGGTCTTAACTGCTGAACCACCTCTCTCCTCTCTTTTAGGAGAGGTTTAGGGCAATCCATGTGAGTCTATTTAATTGGCATAGGGATTTATTAAGATATAAATTGAGGAAATACCCTCATGAATACAGAACGGAGTAAACAGCTGAAGTCATCCTCTGTTCTGAAGGGGAGCGAATCTACCTGGCAGTCTGATCAGACCATAAGCAGGAAGCAGGGAGAAGGGATCAGTGACCCTTCTCCCCTTCCTTTAAGAGGTCATGTGCAATGACAAGAAGCAATGCCTCCTTTGGGCCATATTGCCCAAGGTCATGGGCAGAGCAAATACCACTGCATCTACTATACTCACAGGTCAGTGTTTTGCTCAGTCATCATCAGAGAAGCTTCCTCCTGCAGTAGATGGGAACAAAGACAGAGATCCACAACTGGACAATGTACAGAGAGTGAGACACGTTGGAACTATCAGTCTTAAATAGGATGCCTCCATCCAATCTTTCCACTCAGGGCTCAGGGAACCCAGGGTAAGGAGAGACAGTAAGAGCCACTTGGATGGAAGATACAAAGGAAACAAGGTATTTTAGACACAACAGATTGACACACATATGAACTCATAGCAGCATGCACAGAACCCGAACAGGGTACCAGTACTGAAAGGGGAAGCAGACACAAGCTCCCATTCCTAACCAGAAGCTATATCCAATTGACAAATACTTGTTTTGAGATATTTGAACACTGTGTGAAGATGTATTGATGTGATTGGTGTAATGAAAAGCTGAAGAGCCTATAGCTAGGCAGGAAATATAGGCAGGATTTCTGGGGTAAGAAAGGAAGAGGGGGAGATATCTAGGGGCGCAGGAGAAGCCAGGAGGTATGGAGAAGAAACAGGAAGTGCAAGATGGAAGAGAGGTAGCATCTCTTGATAGAACATAGATTAATGTAAATGGGCTAATTTAAGTTATAAGAACTAGAAAGGAACAAGCCTAAGCTATTGACTGAGCTTTCATAATTAGTAAGAAGTCTCTGTGTCTTGGGAACTGGGGGGACAGAAAAATACTTATTACAACTGCTTGTAAAGGAAAAGATATATTTTTTTCTGATAGAATCTCACTGGGGTTACAATCCACATTTAAAGACAGACTCCATGCTTAGTAGTAGATGGCTGTAGCTAGAAGTTTCTCCAGTTCCTGGGTCCTGCAGTCCTGTGGCCTGCTTATAAAATAATTACTCAGAAGCTTATATTAATTAAAACTGCTCAGTTATTAGCTCAGGCCTAGCACTGACTAGTTCTTACTTTTAAACTCAGCCCATTTCTGTTCATCTATATGTTGCCACATGTTCCATGGCTTCACCTGTGTGCCGTTACCTGCTGCTCCCTGGATGGTAGACTGGCATCTGCTTACTCAGCCTTCCTCTTCCCAGAATTCTCTGTGCTTATCCTGTCTATACCATACTTTCTGCCTCGATGCTGGCCAGTCAGCGTTTTGTTTATCAACCAAATCAGAGCAACACACAGTCACAGCATACAGAATGACATTCCCATCAGATGGCCAACACAAAATGAACTCATTGCTATTTTGGGAGGTTTTTTTTTTTTTTTTTTTTTTAAATCTCATAATGCTTTGTCTGGACATTTTTATTTTTTAGCCTTATAGATGTTTCACTTATATATTATGGTTTCCAATTTTGTCTTTTCATGGGGATTTCTGTGTGCACAAGTGTGTGCGTGAGTGTGTGTGTGTGTGTGTGTATTTTTTTTTGGCTTTCCCCCTTTTTTCCTGTTTGTTTTGTCCCATTCAGGTGTTTTGTTTATTTCTTTGTTTTGTTTTTGCTTTTTATTTTTGATTTTGTTTGTTTGTTGCTGTTTGGTTGTTTCCTAAAGAGGGAGAGAAAGAAAGGATTTGAATTTTGGTGGCTGGGAGATGGAGAGGATCTGGGAAAACTTAGGGGAGAAAAAACAGAGATCAGATTGTATGATATGAAGAAAAATCTATTTTCAATAAAAGTTAAAATTATAAAGAAGATATGTTTATAATTGTGGAAATACTTTATGAATCGCAGAAATTTTAGCACCATTGGAGAAGCAGGCTTTTGAAAAGGACAGGCAGGTCCTAGCTGGAGTCAAAGATTTACCAGCCAATATTGTGAAATCTTCGAATCTTTACTCTGTGGAGCTCAGATTCTTCATTTGTAAAATGGAGGATTATCTTGCCAGCCTCTCATGAGGATTAGCAAGATAAACAAAAGGAAAACATTTAACTCAGTGCATCTGGTAGGTTATATATGTCCAATCAGTGTGGATTTTTCTTCAACACTCCTTTCTGTCTTAGACACTTTCTAGGGCTTATTAATTCCCTCCTTGAAAAAAATCCACTGGGAAGAATTTGAGCATCTAGTAACACGGAAAATATTTTAGGAAAAAAAAGGCACAGGGAGTTTTGAATAGATGTAACAACCCGACATGTTGGAAACAAAATACTGTGCTCCATGTCCTAAAGTCAGAAAACACATATCTGTGATGAGCAAGTTTATATGTGGATGTGAATTGTTAAGCCAAAGTGTTTACAGTATCAACCTGATAGTTGCAAACTTCTCTATCTTGGTTCTGTACATAGTTTGTCTGTTGAAAAGATTAGCTGTTGATGGCATCTTGACCTCAAGAACTGTTTTTACAGAGTAGGTGAACAAGTCTTCCATATAATGAAAGGGGACTGAAGCAGCCTGGTCCTCTTTGGACAGAACCATTGAGTGGAAGTGCTGATGTGTATATATGCCTCAGTCTCTGAGCTTCATGGTATCTGCTGTGTTCACCTCAGGTTTTCACAGATGTCTGACATTATAGTCCAGGTAATCCTACAAGAACCATGAATTCTTATTTTCTACTTACTAAATGAAGCTGCTTTGTGCCTATAGATATTTATGCTTCATTCCCAGATCTGAGGACATGTGCCATCAGAAATGGGTGGGGCAAGGGAAATTGCAGATGGGATTTTTCTGTTTTAGCTCGCCAGTGAAACAGAACTATCAATATTTTTCTTTTTGGTAAGCATTATTATATTAAAAGATGACCATATATGACTTATCATCTAAACTAGAGCGATTCTGAAAGAGAAAGAGTATGATATTAGTAATTACCCAAGGTACAATGAGCAGATTGACCTGGGGTGTATGGTCATGTTGTCTTTGAGAACTTATGGCAATGATTAACATTGTTGCCATAAAACAGAACTTAGCAAAAGTGGTTAAGTAAAGTTTCCAGTGGGGTCTTCTTCATCTCTGCTCAGTGCCCACCTCCCCCTACTGCATCTCTGCATCTCTATTACAGGTCCTCGTTGATATCCAGAATTCCACTTTTTCCTAGAAACTCCTGAAGGCTGTGCTGCATACTGCAAACTCTAGTCACAGAATTGAAGACTGATCTTTACAGATTCCTTTATGATCACATATCTATTCCTGTCCATTTTATTGTGGTCCTTCTTGGGCAAAAGTCATAGCTGTATGCAATATGTGAAATCTGGAACCAACATAGTTGATGAAGAGGTATCTTTGTTGCATTGTGAAAATTTTAAAATCATAAGAAAAGAGGGAATGTTTCTTTAGCTGTACTTTATAACTTTCATTTGTGAGGCATCTCCACATGTGTGTGTCTGTGCATGTGTGTGTGTGTCTGTGCATCTATTTTGTGTGTGTGTGTGTGTGTGTGTGTGGTTTCTTATGCTTTTTTAGCTCAGTTGGATTTCTCCATAGAAAAAGCAGATATGCTAGGGAGAGAGACTAAAGCTTGCTGTATAGGCTGTGTGTTTAAAGATGAAGAAAGAAAACCAGAGAACTGGAGAAGCAAAGTGCAAGTCTCAGCTGAAAGACTACATTTCGGCTGCCATGCAAGATCGATGGATCATTGTCTGTGTACTTACTTGTAGAAAAGTTTGAGAGGCTAAATACATTTAGGAGCAATTAAAAGATAGTCCAGGCATTTCTGAATTAACAGTATTTGTAACAATAGTGAGGTAATACAGTGCTATCCTGTACCAGAAATTGTTGAAAGTACCCAACAGTATCAAACCAAACAGTTCAATACATTTTTTTAAAGCTTTATTTATTTATTATGTATACAGTGTTTTGCCTGCATGTATGTCCGCAGGTCAGAAGAGGGCACCAGATCTCATTATAGATGGTTGTGAGCCACCATGTGGTTGCTGGGAATTGAACTCAGGACCTCTGGAAGAGCAGTCAGTTCTCTTAATCTCTGAGCCATCCCCCCAGCCCCTGAATACATTTATGTATTCTTTGAAATTAAAATATAATTACATTTTCCCCCTTCTCTGTCCTTCCAACTCCTCCCCTGATCTTTCTCTCTAATTGTGCCCTCTTTTTCTTTAGTTCTGCCAATACATACACAGCTAATTTCTATTAATTAATTAATTAACTTATTTATTTAATAGGTGGGTGCATATATGCCATATGTAGATGTCAGAAGGAAACCTATCAGAGCGGATTCTTTCATTCCTCATGTGTGTCTTGAGGATTAAAGTCAGGTCCTTGAGCTCTGAGGCAGGTGCCTTTACCTGCAGAGCCATCTCACTGGCCTCTAAATCAATAGTTAAAAATGAATAATCATTTAAAAATGTTCTTTACTATACAATGGACAATTGTAATCTCCCCCCCACCAAGGGAAATTGGGTTGCTTGTGGTCATTAGATAGGCTTTGGAAACTCTGCATAGAAAAAGGTGTCCTATCTCTAGCTGAGAATTCACAGTTTGCTCATTCTTGACTTTGGACTGTTAGGAGTTTTACAATAACCACTACCTGTACCAAGAAGAATGATCTCTAATCAACACTGAGAACAGCTCAGATCTATGGATATGAGCATAAATATTTAGAAGGAAGTTTTACAACATGACTATTTAGCAAAGTAACATTAAAAAGTTCCCTTTATACCTTCCCTTGCCATGGGTTTTTACCATGTTTATAGTACCAGGTATGAATTCTTTCATATGTAACATGCCTCTTATTCAATCCAGAGAATGGTTGGTTACCATCATCAATAGTTCTGACATTGCTATACCATCGGGCACATGGTATCTGGTAGGTCAGAATTGTGCCATGCAGAGTTCAGCATTATTATTATCTCTACCAGATCAAGCCAGTTAAACATCTCAACATGGAGCCTCTGAGGCTCCATTCCTAGATGAAGAACTATTGGCAGTTGATGATTGCTGGGTTCTTTTCATTGTGGGCTGGCCAGTGGCAGATTGCCTATGCCCTAGTGGATGACCCTACACTCACAGCATATGGGCAGCACTAATTGGACCCAGTATGTTAGCAAAGAGGAAATGACACAGGAAAGGAGATATATTGGGGATGGGGAGGGCGCTTGGAGGAAGAAACAGAGGGTGGGTATGATTAAGATGCAAATTGCATACATCTAACAAAATTTCAAAGAGTAAAAAGCATAACTCAAATGTCTAGGCAGGTAGTTTCCTTATACAAGGTGATGTTTTGAGGCACTTCATTTGGCATTACATCAGAGCAGTATTTTCAGATTATGTTTTACTGTTTTGGGTTCAATGCTCTCTCTCTCTCTCTCTCTCTCTCTCTCTCTCTCTCTCTCTCTCTCTGTGTGTGTGTGTGTGTGTGTGTTCATTCCTCATATTTGTACTGAAGCACTGTGGATTTATATGATTAGGTACAGTTTGATGCTAGAGGCAGTATTATACAATTTCCTATCTTCGTTCGTATGGTTAACAGTCTTCAGTGACACTTAACTCCTTTTTTATGTCTATTTGTATTCAAATACTTACAGATAGGAGTTTAGTTAGTTTCCTGTGGTGACTTTCTGCCTGATAATACTGTTTAGTCTAAGATTCAAGCATAAGAGGAATAAGGGAGAAAGTAAAAACAAAAATGTGCAGGAAACATTGTAATCAGCCATCCATGAAATATGTATGAGCTATGATTTTCCCTAAATGAAGACCAGAGACATAATTAGGTTAAAAAAGCATTATGTCTTCTGCAACTTCAATGTCGGCTTTCCTTGTGAGTATTTGTCAACAGCTCTCAGAACTCAATCCAGGTTAAGATGTTTTTCTTAATGTCTAAACACCGTGTTCCATATATAAGTAATGCTTCAAATAAAACAGAATGAACCAAACAATATTTAAGGAACCAAAAATATAGGAGTTTTATGAAGTGTTTATTTTGAGAAGAGGAATGTATTGAGAGATGCCAAGGTAGGCTCCATTGTGGTTTTTTTTTTAAGGTTCTATCTTCAGACTCCGTTAACAAGTGGTTTGGAATCTACCAGTGCGATAATTAGTGGTTTGGTACCCATCAGTGAAATATTGGCATGATGTCATGGGAGTAATCAAATATTTTAGGCCTGCTCCACAAGATGAAACCCATGCTTGGCACCATTATCAGAGCTAAGAACCTGTGATAGACAGGTCATAGGCCCATGGAGAAAACCTATTGCTATTGTTCTGCTAAAAGGACATAGTATGAAACTGACTACCAATGACTTACCATTATATTCATAGGTCATTAAATATCTCAACCCTCATCAGAGAAGCTTCTTTTGCAGTAGATGACAATGAATACAGAGACTTACAACTGATCAAGGTACAGAAATAAAACTGCAGATTGCTCAGCCCCAAATGGGATATCTACATGGTAGCCCTTCTTCCCACATTTCAGAGTTCATTGTGGAAGAGGGGACAGGAAGACTGTAAGAGCCAGAGGCAGTGCAGGGTTAGAAGGAAACAGTGTTATCTAGACACAAGGCACATGAAATGTACTTATGAACTCACAGTGGTTGTGCCAGCATACACAAGACAGGTGCAAGCTCAAGTCAGACAAACTCGCATCAGGAAGGTGATCCTAAAGTCATACCCCTATCTGATTGACAACTGGAAATTAATAGTTGTTGAGAGAGTGAGAATTCATTTTCTTGAAGTGCATGGCTGGCCCCTAGTACGTCAACCACATTCCATGGGATGCTCACACCCCAAAGTGCGCATACACAGTGCTCATTGGATATAGGTTTATTTAAAAAGCAAAAATAAAAAAATGAGAACCTAAGCTTGAGAGGGTAGGCAACAGTAGATGGATTTGGGAGAATATGGTGGAGTATGAATACAGTAAAAATACAATATATGAAATTCTCAAAGAACTTGTAATTTTCTAAAAAAATAATTTGATTGTTATTTATATCAGGAAAGTAACAGAAATTCATAAAGTATCAAATAGGAAATGTCTACCTTTACAATGGAAACTTAGTTTTGCTCTTTCCACTGCCTCCTCCCCCCATTGATTTTATGAATGGTGGCTGGTAGGATTTAAACATGAAATGCATCCCACAGGCTAAGGTATTTGAACAGTTGTACTCCAGCTGGTTTGGGGAGGTTGTAGAACTTTTAGGAGGTGGAGATTCCCTGGAGGAAGTGGGCCAATGTGGGTTGGACCTTACAGGCATACTTCTGGCCGACAGTTTCCATTCCTCCTAGTTGGTACTGTTGTGTGATATGACCACCATGAATCCACTGACCACATCATTTTTCCCACCCTAAGAGAAGAGATTCCCTCATAGGTCCAGACAAATATTTACACTTTCAAGTTGCTTCTTTTCAGATATAATGAGCACAATGAGGAAAAAATAATGAATAAACAATGGATAACTATGATGTCAACTTTTTGCTGTGATAAACCTTGCCTTGTGATATTTGTCTTGGAACTGATTCGCAGGATCAGTGTGGATGAGTTTGGTGCTGTGGGCTAGAAAATCCTAAAAATGTAGTAACCAGAGCCTAATGAGAGGCATTGGTGATAGTGTAGAAAACCAGAATGCCAAAAGAAGAGAGGACAGTAAAGGCTGTGCTGATGTAGATTTAGAAGGGAACAAGGATACTATGAAGAATTGGGTTAGGGCATGGAGAGATGGCTCAGTGGTTAAGAGCACATGCTTTCCTTGCAGAGGCCCAAAATTTGGTTCTCTATAGTGATGTCAGGCAGCTCACAATTGCTAATAACTCCTGGTCCAGGGAAGGACATGATGCCCCTTTTGGGTCTCCAGGGGTACTTAATTTGTGTGTACATGCCACCCAACTCTCTCTCAATATATATGTATATATGTATATATATATGCTATACCATATTATATTATATATAAATATGTATGTGTGTGCATAATTAAAAATAAAAATTATACGTTAAAAAAAAGAGCCAGGCACCCTGCACTGGAATGACAGGAAATATGCCTGAACTACTCAAGGAAGGCACTGCCATGTGAAACTTGAAACTCATTTGAAAAGCATTCACTTGAAGGAAGCTATATAAAAAGATAAACCTCCAAGGTGCTTTTAGAAAATGGACACCAAGGGAAATTGTTTTCGTAATTCAGGCACATAGGCAATTGGCTGCTGCAGCCATAAAAATATCTCAAGGGGGTCAAAGGTAATGACAGAAGTTGTCATTTTCATCCCTGTACCTTTGAAACATTGAAACTAAGAGGTATGGTATCATGCAAGCCTACATCCAGGTTTCAGGAAGCTGTCAGGACAAGCTAATGAACCAGGGTCAGTTTTTATTTATGGACCCTCTGAATGGTCTGCATGTGACTTCATAGATGTGAAGTGTAATTTCAATGGAGTCTCCAGGATGTTAGAGATGCTAGGAACATCAAACATCTCATAAAGACATTTTTAGCTATTGGAAGAGACAGAAACAGGCATTTAGAGGCAGGCAAGGCTTCCCAGCTCCGTTGGAGCCCAGATGATACAAGAGGAGTCTCATATTTTGGACACGGCATAGTCTTTTGGGATTATGCTGCTGGATTCAGTTTTACTTTCATCTGATAATCTGTTATTTCCTTTCTATGCCTAATCATTGCATTTCGGTGTGGGAATTTTTAACTCTGTGTCACTGTTTATTTAAAGTTTATAACTTTTCTTTCTTTCTTTCTATCTTCTTTCCTTCCTTCCTTCCTTCCTTCCTTCCTTCCTTCCTTCCTTCCTTCCTTCCTTCCTTCTCTTTTAACTTTATAAGGATTCACAGATCCAAGACTATCTTGGGTTTGAAAAGAAACCTTGGATTTTGGAACAACAATGGAACAAGTAAGACTTTCCAACATTTGAGGTTGGATTGAAAGCATTTTGCATTAAGAGATGGCCATAAGCTTGTGGGGATCAGGGATACAATGTTATGGTTTGAATGAGAAATGTCCCACATGATTTACATGTTTAAAGAGTCAAATGCCACCTGGTTTTGGAAGATTGTGGAACTTTAGACCTGAAAAAAGCAGGTCTTAGGGTGAGGGCTTATCATTAAAAATGCAGCCCTGCTTTTAGCCCTGACTCTTACTTTTTCTGCTTCCTGGATAGCACCATGTAACAGGCAGCTGCTGAATGCTCTTGCCACCATAAACCAGGAGCCACTATGCCTTCCTTGATATGATGGACTATATTCTCTCAAATAATGTGCTAAATAAATTCTTCCTTTCTTACACTGCCTGGTTTTAGGTCATGGTGCTGATAAAAATAATTAAAAGGCAGGCATTACTAATCAATCTCAGAAATTTGTCCAAATGAATTTGATACTGAATTACAATACTTTAAAAATGTTCAACTAGAATCCTTCTTCACAAATCATCTCGTGTACAAGTTCCCTTCAATGACTCTGGTATGATTGTTAATTAATATCTACTTATGACAGAACTATAAGCATCATGAAGACAAAAGATGAAAGCAAGTCAATTCTGAACACGAGCAGGGTACAGGGACACATCTACCCACATGAACACTCACACATACTCACAAAGACACTGAAAAAGACCTATTACGCAAAGCGACATATGGGAAGAGTAAGGGATTCAAGTAGAAGAGAAATCAGTCTTACAAAGTCAACTGGATTGGTATGGATGGGTGATGAATGAATAAGTAATAAAAGATACATTCAAATTAGTCAAAAGGTCTGTATTTCCCACATGAGCATTTCCTTCATTTTAGAACAACCTAGGGCAAGCCCCGTATGTTAGACATTTACCAGCAAGACAAAAAATAGAAGTGTGACAATGTTCTGACAATTCAGGCAAGCCCTCCACTTCTCTTTAGGGTATAGAAAATGCTACTGGGAAAGAGAATGATAAATATAAACATGCTTTTTTATACAACAGCATGTACTTATCTATTTATGAATTTATATGACATCTTTGACTTAGGAAAGAGAGTAAGATACCATTATTGATTCTAAAATATGGCTGGAAGTAGCATATGTTACAGATTCCCATTAATGTTAATACAGGCAAGAGGATAATTGAACTCTTGTTCCTAAGTGTTTGAAATTAAGTCCATGTGAAGTAGAATTTGAGGAAAGCATTTCTTTTCTTTTTTGGGGGGAGGGGTTTCCGAGACAAGGTTTCTCTGTAGCTTTGGAGTCTGTCCTGGACTAGCTCTGTAGACCAGGCTGGCCTTGAACTCACAGAAATCCACCTGCCTCTGTCTCCCGAGTGCTGGGATTATAGGCGTGTACCACCACTGCTTGGCAAGGAAAGGATTTCAATAGATGGCACAACATCTTCAAAAGTTTACAATGTCTTTCATATATATTTTCATAAGATTATTTATACTTACATTTAGTTGTGTTCATACAGTTGTGATCAAACATTTGATAGACTTAATTCTGTGCTGAACACAATATGACTTCTCTCTTCCTTACATTAGCTTTGTACACATTTTCTATTTTAAACTGTTCAATGTAAATTAAAATGAAATTCAAAGCATATTAGTTAGTTGCCAAAAATTTAAAAGAAAATATAGTACTAGAAATAATACCTGTTAACATTTGGATTAAAGGCATGTGACACCACCGCCCAGTGACTTGATTATTTTTTAAAGATTGACTTTTATTGAGGTGTATGTGTGTGTGTCTGTGTATGGGTATGTATATATGTTGATGCAGGTGGCCATGAAGGCCAGAAGATGGTGTTGGATTCCCTGGAGCTGGTGATTGTGAGCTGCCAAATGTGGGTCCTGGGAATTGAAGGAGAATCCTCTGCAAGAGCAGTACATTCTTTAACCACTGAGCCATCTCTTCAGCTCCTTAACTAATTCTTTAAATAAACTGTTTGTGTATTATTATTGTTGTTATTATTGTATGTGTGAGTCTGTGTATGTATGTGATGTGTGTGTGTAGATTGTCTATGCTATGACTCACATGTGTAGGTCAGAAGACATGTGTAGGTCAGTCCTCTTCTCCACTTTTATGTGGCTAGAACATAGGTCTACTGGCTGGTGGGGCAAAAAAAATTATCAACTAAGCCATTAACTGGTCCTCTTGTTGCATAACTAATTCTTAGTTTTGGATACAAAATTTGCTTCCTGATTTTGAAAGAGTATAAATAAATGAGATTGCGACGCTAACACTAAATGTATAAATTTATCCTCAGTCATTTACTTGTAATTAACTTTGGACATGACACTACAGAGACAAGGAATGTACACATTGTTGAAACTCCAACCTGTACATTGCTGTAAGTTTCTAGAAGGGATGCCATTATCCTTCATTGGCTCTGCATGGAGGTGCCTCCTTACAGCACAGTAGATGGCTCCTGACTTTCACTGCCTGTGTGTGGACATTCACTCAGCCTTGCTATTACTCAGTATTATCTTCTGCAACTTGGCAAATATCTCAGATTAATGTTGACATTTAATTGCTCCTAGTGAGTCCAAACATGTTTATTAGCAATTTGTATCACAATGGCATCTACTTATTGATGATACATTCCCAGGCTTCAGTGTATGTCTGAAGTTATAAGTAGTATAGAATCATATATAATTCTTTATATATATACATATTAATGAAAAACTAATTTATGAATTTGGCTTAGGAAAAGATTAACAATGATAACTAATATTAAACTAAAACAATTACATGTTTTCTTTCCTTAGAAAGTCAAAGTAGATTTGTTCCTTCAGTAATATTATTTTTTCCATCCTGATTGAATTGAGAACACCTTTCTTTTTACTTGGAGGAAGCACCTTTAGCTTCCTCAGGACAGAACTGACAGCACCACAGCTGCATTCTGGGACCATGACTGAGTAAAATAAGGATCATCTGAACAGAAGCACGTTCTCACAATAGTCAGTCTCATAACCAAGATGTCTACTAAGTCACTACTGCAGAGGTAGGTGCATAGAATGTGGATATACTGCTCAAGAGGCAGATTCATATCCTGCTTTGGGGAGAGTGGGAAGAATTTTGGGAAGTTCTCTCATGTCACCCAGAATGGAGAGCAGTTATAGTCTGTGAGTACTTCTGAAAGTTTCCATTTCATGCTTTAGACTATGGATGGATATATGTAGATGACACTTTAGAAAGCAAAATCCACCCAACAGGGGCCACTGTCCTTGATTTGTACACTGCACATTCCAATTTTGACTGTTTTCTCTACCAGTATCGCCTGCATCTCATTGATTCAAGCTAAGTGACATGAATGAATGACTCCATTGAACATTGTGACTTCCAATTCTAACAGTGTAGCTCAGGATTTTGAATGAGAGTCCACTGTCATTCCTGCATTAAACTAACTTGTTCTCATAGTGGTGACCAGTAGCCAAAACAGCTAGAAATAGGGAACACTTTAAAATGTGTATGAAAGCTGAGAATAAAACTTGGTTTAGCAAACAGTAAAGAATAAAATTGAATGAATTTTTTCTACCTTTCAGCTAACAGTAAGAACATGTTTCTGTCTTTATTTAAGGATTTTAGACCTAAGTAGCTGTGTTTTATGGGCTCATTTAAAATTGTGCTATCTTTTCCAATTTTGTATTTTCTAATAACGGTTGTAATGATACAGCTGGGGTATCCATGACCTCAGGCCCTGACTTCAAGAGGAAACAAATATCAGTAATCAAAGTGATTTTGGTTTATGGATACTCACATCCAGGCTCAGACACAGCATCTAGAGATGCTCCATGGTTCAGGGAGGAGCTGGAACTGGCAGCTTCAGCAGCCCTTCAGTGAAGCATTGCGTGACTCCAGCTCCACTCGTGGGAATCATCCCACTATGCTGAGATTCTCTACCAGACTCAAATCTCAGACTTTCACCTTTGATTTAGCTCGTACAGCAAGATGGATATTCATAGCCTTATAGACATATCACCATCCCACCCTTAATTTTTTTCCTCTTGGTGTTTGGTGTTAGGGTGAAGGGCGAAGGCCACATTTGAACATAAGTCAGGTTTTTTTATTTTATGTGGGGGAAAGCCGGGGGCATTTGTAGACTTAAAACAGAAATCAAACCTTTAAAGGTCGATGGGATGTGTCTTGCTACTCATATTCTCTTCTGGCGTCTAGCTTTCCTTAGGCTTAAATATATCTGGAGTCCCTGGTTCCTTTGTTCTTTGGAGAGTTCATTTCTTATTCTTTCAAAAACACTGTTTTCTTTCTTTCTCTTTTTTTAAAGGGCAGCAAACAAACACAATGAGTTCTCTGTTGATCATAGTTTTAGAGGCTTGCCACTTAAAACTCTACAGAAAAAATTAGGCTGGTCTCATGTCTGCGTGCTTTTCTCTGTAGAATTCATATTAGCTTCATGACATTTTTACTGGTTGAAAACATAAGGGGTGAGTTTGCTCACAATTAAGCTTGGAAATAATGGGACAGAAGAAGTGGTTGTTAGCTTATTCTGAAATGAAGTTAGATGAGAAGTGACATATGGAAGGAATGCTCATGAATGATCCCCAGTATTTTCTTTTGTGAATCTAGCTACAAAGTTTGGCATCAAATTCATGAGTTACCTGGTACCCGTTCTTGTTTATATCAGTGTAATACTTAGGGACTCGAAGCTTGTTGCACTGCTCATTAAATTTTTTTTGAATGCCAAGAATGTTGGATAGAAATCTATACTGCATTAAAAAGCTAATATAAAAATCCAAGTAATGATTCTTAAAATTTGCTCTCTATAAAATTACTCTTCACAACAATTATTTTTACATATGTATGTAACATGTACAAATGTCCTTAGCTGTTATAAGGAAAAACATGTTGTCTAATGAGGAGACTCCATCCTCTATATTAAAAGGGCTTTATAATTTATACTTAGATAACGAAGCTTGCTTACTTAAAGTTTGGACTGTATTAAATTGTTATGAGAAATGTGGGTTTCTTCCTATGCACATTGATCACTTTTGCTCCGTTTGCCTAAGGACCTTTTTTTAATCTATCCCCCTCTATCCGCAGTATTAATTCTGTTCATAGTTCCAGTTTTTGACTTCTCATTAATTCATCCACCACAGGTATATGTTGGGCAAAGTAGACAAGGCCTTTATCAACTTTGTGTTTACAATCCACAGGAATTTTTGTTTCTCTAGCATTGCAACTACTTGGCCTGAATTGGACAGAATTTCTCACTTCCTCTATTTCTTTTAGATATCCAGAGGATTAAATGTTTATTATTATAATTATCTCTCTACTTTTCCATGGGTTGAATATTTATCAACTAAGTTGGGAAAAACCCCTATAATTCAAGCAGGACATAAAATATCAAACTTATTTTGATAAAGCTCACAATACAGTCAAGTACAGTTCCTCACATGTTATTCTATCACTAGATACTGACCCATAATATTCATGTGGAAATAGGCAGAAACCACCTTGGTCAAGTTTACTAGGTGCAGGTCCCCAGCAAGTCCTAAAACTTACAAGAGATAGCAGAAAAAACCTCAAGATAATGGGACAAGAAAGGGAATGAATGAGTGGCACAAACCTTGTTTGCAGTTTCAAGCTGGTATTTAGGAAACGGAAGTGCAAAGTTAGTCCAAACACGAGGCTCATTCTACTTCTAGAGGGGAAAGTTGTACTCTCAACCCATAGACTCTGTTAATTTTAAGATGTTCTCTGTGCATGTATTTGTTTATTTGAGATTTTTATATATTCTTATGATGGAGAAGGGAGAGGGATAGACAGAGAGAGACAGAGATAGATAGATGATAGATAGACAGATAGATAGATAGATAGATAGATAGATAGAGATAGGTAGATGGATGGATGGATGGATGGATGGATGGATGGATGGATAGATAGATAGATAGATAGATAAACAGAAAATGAGCATCTGTAGAGGTCAAAGGATAAGTTTTGAAATTCTGAGGAGGAGACTTATGTTGTCAGGCTTGTGTAACAGGTAGTCTCATACACTGAGCCATCCTATGTGTCAGCCCATGTGTCATGCGGTCTCACACACTGAATCATCCTATGTGTTAAGTAGTCTCACATTGAGCCATCCACCAACACTGGATTTATAGTCTAATCCATGATAAAAAATAAAACACCCTACATAATTATTAAATATTTTTAAAATAATTTTAACAGATGATAAACTCATTTTAGTTATTTAATTCAAAATAAAAATGAAACACCTCATCTGAGAAAATTCTTGTATTTGTTAATTCATGAATAATATACTATTTTATCCTGTAACACAAATCTTAAATGATCTTATTAATAAAAAATCTGGAGCCAGATATTGGGGATGAAAGCTGAAAGATCAGAGGAATAGAACAAGCCAGCCACAAGTTCTTACAGCTAGAACATCCTCAGCCCAAGAAAGCTACTTCCTGTATATTTATGCCTATATGCCTTTCTGTGCTCTGCCATCTTACTTCCTCTTTCTGCCTAGTTACATCACTTCCTCTTTCTACCCAGCTCTGTCACTTCCTGTGTACAGACCTCTGTGTTTAACTTGTGCTGGGATTAAAGGCATGTGCCACCAGGCCTGGCTCTGTTCCCAGTGTGGCCTTGAACTCACAGAGATCCAGATGAATCACTGCCTCCTGAATGCTAGGATTAAAGGTATATGCTACAACTGCCTAACCTCTATGTTTAATATAGTGGTTGGCTTTTTCCTCTGATCCCTGGGCAAGCTTTATTTGTTAGAGCACAAATAAAATGTCACCACATTTTCCTGTATAGATTTTTCTTTATGACATTTACATATTCTGATAAAACTTCACTTATTACATTTAACAACAGCCAGTATTTTATTATTACTCTGTACTTACAGTCTTTTATACTTGTTTTTATTTAAAGACTTACGCTATTTAATTAATTAGTGTGTGTGTGTGTGTGTGTGTGTGTGTGTGTGTGTGTGTGTGATGTATTTGTCCTTGTGGGTCTGTCATCTGCCATATGCGTGCAGAAGCCTGCTGAGGCCAGATGAGAGCTGGAATTACAAACAGTTTCTTCAGTCCTTATACTTGTTTTTCTTCAGGCAAATACATAACTGCATCTTCCAGAAAATTCTAAATGACTATAACAGCAACAGAAGTCTAAGATCACTGAAAGGTAAACTATTTGATGGTTGGTTGGAGAAGCCATTGATGTGAACTTTCGTGACATCTGGAAAGACTTAATTATATTTCTGTTTGTTTTGTTTAAATAGGGTCTTACTATGTAGTCCTGGATGGTCTGGAGCTCACTGAGGTCCACTTGCCTTTGCTTCCTGAGTGCTAGGATTGAAAATGGTTGTTCCTCCTCCTTGGATCACAACCTGAAATAGGGAGCATTGTAGAGAGGAGGACCTGGATGGAAAGGAATTCAATAGGGAAGGAAAAGTTGGTGACATAAGTTGGGAAACCTTGATGCTAAAGGTAGAGTTTAAATTTTCTATGTCTTCATCTACGATACATGTAGTGTCAGTCAGTAAAACACCTGTGGTCTGGTCAGGGTAACAGTCCCTTATTATTTAATCAGGAACATGATTGGATTTTCCTAACAGTAAAGTTTGCCTTAGGGTTTACCATTAATTAACTGTCTCTAAATATTAACTGACATTCATTCTAGAGCATGAACAAAACTCTCCTCTGGGCACATCCTCTGTGGAAAACCTAACATTTCTGTGCTGAAAGCCAAAAGAATGAAATATTTTTAGAAATGTGGCTGGTGAGTGCAGAGGAAGAGCAAAGACCAGGGCTGGAAACAGAGGGCCTGGGAGAAATGGCTCCAGGGGGGGAAATGCAGCTAGAGAGTAGTTTCTTGCCAGCTTTGAAAGACGTTAAATCAAATCTGGAAAGGTGGACAGCATGTTGGCTGACAAGCCTTCTTGGATTAGAGCTCTGGGTGACCAAGTAACACAGAGTGATGACAGGACAGGCAGCAGCACCTTTAGGAGAACTTCCTGACAAGAAGGCTTCTCCTTCACAGGGAGAGCTCTGTCTGCAACAGTAACTGCTCATGGTCTTGGGCCACAGGAACAGGTTTAATGAGGTTTTTAATCTCCAGATCAACTCACAGAGTAATGGAAATTGTCTTATGTTAAAAACCAAACTTAATAGTAATGTTAGGTCTGATGCTACAGTTTCTTATTCCCTACAAGGAATTTTTCTTTTCTTTTTTCTTTTAAATTGATGTTTTCTGGAGAAATTATTCAAACAGGACTTTTACTCCTGCTTTGAAAACTGAGATGATCTAGGCCAAGATAATTATCCATTTGCTCTGAAAATCTCTTAATAAGGACAATCTTTTGCTAATTACTTCAGGAAATTCATTTATAACAATTTATTATTCTGGCAAATCTTCTGTTTATCTAAGTAAATAACTTTTTAAACAGAACGGGGAGCAGGGGGGCTGACTTCCAGGACCTGAACCAATTGGGTGAAGAGTTAGTTCACTAAGACTCATTTCCACACTTTTGCCTCTTTCCACCCAACTGCTGTGCCAAGAACTTTGCTCAGCCATAACCACTGTCTTCTCAAGAGATGATCTGAGATTACTTGAGCCCAGGTGGCCAAATTTATAAAACCTTTCAGTGACTCTCCTGTTTTGAGATGTTGTGAGTACATTACCATGAAAGCATCCTTGTGAGTGGGGGTAAATTTGAGAGACTCTGCTCTGTTTCACCATTAGGCTTTGTGAGCTTTATGGAGAAGAGAAAGAAGTTGAAAGTCCAATATGGATGTTTTCAAGATGTTGTTCACATTTTATATTTTAGAATATGAAGCATAATATATTTATGTAGTTCATTAAACAGTATGGTACCTGGGTAGATAGCAGAGCAGGAACACAGGAGCTGGAAGAAGTTTCTGAGATATTAGAAAACAAGTGATCTCTACATAGGACCAGATGTTAATCATCTATCTCTCTTGACACTGATGCCCATGCATTGCAAGAGAATGTGGCTTCCCTTGTATTTTCAAGCCAACTTTTAGGTTTCAGTTGAGATAAACAGAAGGCACAATGTGGCTGCTTAGTGTGTTCAGTCTTCTATAAAGGGTCCTGATCCTCAGCAGAGAGTTTGCACAACAATCAAATATCAAGTTCTTATTGTGTAAGTTAGTTACAGAAGACAGTTTATGAATAATAACTCAGCACCTAAACCATTTCAGAGCTTGGAATTCTTATTTCTGAATCTTAACAAAGAGTTCCAGTTCTCTTACCTCATGTAATTTATTTCCATCTGTCTCAGTTTTTCATCAAATCACACTTGCACTTTCTGTGTTTGTGAATTGATCGGTTTTCCTTCAGATGTCTACTGTCTGACCAGTTCTCTCCTACTGCATTAACAGTCTTGCCCAAACCTCCAGCTGCCTTTCTCTTTTACCTCTCTATCTTACCCAGTACTAGATGGCTCCCAGTGAAGTCTTCTCTACCTTCTTTCTGCCAATGCCGAGTTTATCCTCCGCTAGAAGAGAATAACTGGCAAACAAACACATGGTTTCTAGTCTTATCTGAACCCTTGACACTGCCCAACTATTTTCAGTTTTAAAGGGCGGGGGGGGAAACAAGATCCCTTTACACATCTTCTTCCACTCCCAGTATCTGGTCCCAACCAATTTTTTTTCTCCCTTTGTCCACCATCATGTCTTTGAGCTGAACCTGATATAGCTTTTGAGCTTTTAATTATGTCTTCAACTTCAGTCTTCTGGTCTGTCTCTCTAAAGTGTCATGGAAATCATTAGTGCCAATGAGGACTAATTAGCTGTTTATAACTTAAACTCTTAGATATTTGTTGTTATTTCTTTTCTTTTTCTCCACTGTTAGTTACTATATTATGAAAATCTCAGAGAAGAGAAAAGGCTCTCTATGGAAAGTACTATTCCATAAGTAATACAGTGTATCAGGGAGTGTATGGGCAGAAGAACACAGTGGAAATATTTTTGGACAAGTCACTTGATTCCCATAGAGTTCATAGAGGGGCAGGGAGAAAGAAAATATGGTGGTATGGTGTTGTTGGGAAAGCTCTTGAGTGCCATTGTAATAAACTGAGAGTGTATTGTGCAGTGTCCAGGACTCACAGTAACTATTGGCAAGAAGCATGCTACACAGGGAGACAGGGTGACTATCACTGACCTGTACTGGGTATAGCTGTTCCTGTGCTTTGGTATCAGTATCAGGACCAAACTATGAGCCTTAGGAGAGGCAGTAAAAGAACAAAGCTGTTCTGACATTTACATAGGCTGAAAATTCAAGTGGGGCTCCAGGAAGACATGGAAAGCTTCTGGAGAAGCCTTGGTCCAAGGGCAGTACAGACAATATGAAGATTAGGGATTTATTTCTGGAGAGGTGGATGTTGAGATTTCATCATGTTCTATATCTGGACACACAACTGTCCTCAATATATTCACGTTTGGTTTTTTTTAATTGCATTTAAGGATTTCCTTGTAGTTCATTTCTACAAGTTTCATTTTATTTTACTGTTGTCATTCATAGACGATACTGTTTCATTGCAGTGATGGGTCTTTTTGTGACTGGTGGGAAAGTCACATTTTTTCCCTTTTGACAGTTGGTTTGCAATTTTTATATATATATATATATGCTGAATTGCTTTCTTGCTCTTGCAAATATATTCAGCATCACAGTTCTTCATGACAGACAGAAAAGGCCTTGGCAGATTCCAACCTCAGGAAGAAATTATGTCTGTCTTTATAGTACTGTCAAGAGACTCATGTATGCATGCCAAGAGACACCCTTGCTTTCACAGTACATTTCCAGGAAATCAGGGATGGATGATGCGATATTCTTTGATGTTTTTTTTACACCATTGATCATTGTGTATTTAGGTGGCTGTTAAAGAGTTGGATTGAGCTTGGATTCTGTATTCTGTTTGTGTGATTTCACAAATATATTCTAAGGTAAAAGTCTAAGGGTTGTGACTTTGATTTGATTAGTAGCTGAAAAGGTGTGGATATGTTGCCAAGGATATATTTCAAATTGTCAATGGACAATTATGAGGTTTCTGCTCTTTCAGATATGTAGGTATATGAAAAATTAACTGGTTTATAGTTTATACAGAGGCAGGGATCTAGCTCAGCAGTTAAGAGTAGCCCCAGAAGATCCTAGTTTGCTTACTAGCACCAACATCCTGTGACTTATAACTGCCTGTGACTCAGCTCCAGGAAGATGTTACACTGAGAGCGACTGTACTCATATGCACATACTTCACACAGACTGAAATCAACTTAAGAGTGTAGACATTCTGAATAGTTGCTATTTTGATTATTTTACATGGAGATCTTTGTCCTCATTTGGTGTTCCTGCCATCATCAGTGATCATCATGATTAGAGAATCACATCAATACATCATTGTGGTGGTATTGTGTTCCCCAAAATATTGTGTACCCTAATAGACTTATCTGGGGTCAGAGTACAGAACAGCCACAATATTAAACATAGAGGTTAGACAGTGGTAGCACACGCCTTTAATCCTAGCATTCCAGAGGCAAACATCCCTCTGGATCTCTGTGAGTTCAAGGCCACATTGGAAACAACCAGGTGTGGTGACTCTCACCTTTAATCCCAGAAAGTGAGCCTTTAATCCCAGGAATAATGGCAGAAAGCAGAAAGATATATAAGGCACGAGGACCAGGAACTAGAGGCATTTGGCTGGTTAAGTTTTTGGGCTTTGAGCAGCACAGTTCAGCTGAGATTCATTCTGGATGAGGACTCAGAGGCTTCCAGTCTGAGGAAACAGAAACAGCCGAGGAACTGGCGAAGTGAGGTAGCGGTGGATTGTTCTGCTTTTCTGATCTTCCAGCATTCACTCCAATTCAGGTTTGATTTTTATTTATAAGTATCTTTAAGATTCATGCAACACATCATGATTAGAGAACAATAGGCAACCCACTCTTCTTTCTTAGAACATAGTATTTCTTTAGTTTTACAAACGCTAAATCTTCTAACATATGTTGAGCGTATACACCAATATGACACACGTTATATTCAGTGTCTACTTAATTTCTGTAGAATGTTAATTCCTGTTATCTCTTTGAAGATCAGACTACATCTTTGGTAATATCAATTCTACACTTCCTAAACCACACACGAAACAATTTGTGACAGTTGCACAGTCAAGATAATAAGAACTGATATGTTAGAATCCAATGGAGTTCATGTTTTTCCATGATTCCCTCAACTATTGTGTTTTCCTGAAATTATATGTACACACACACACACACACACACACACACACACACACACACACACGGTGAATTCCAAACCTCGACCCCCAAAATCATTGTTGGCTAGTGTGTAGTTGTTATAATGCTGTTTCAAGATTTCTTTTTTGGGGGGGGAATAAACAACTAAATAATCTCACTTTTATTTACATTCAGAGAAATCCTGATAATATACTTTGCTCCAAATAAAGACTGTTTACACTCAGGTAAGAAGTAATTGCTCTGCTGCTTTTAGCACTCACTCCAGAGTAGTCTGCCTTATCTGTGTGTCTAGTGAAGCACACTTTAATTTTTGAGTAGTTACAAGAATTTCTCTAGGGCTAATGAGATGGGTCAGTATGTAAAAGCGATTGCCATCAAGTCAGTGGACCTGAATTCAATTCCTAGAACCCACATGATGAATGAAGAGAACCTGTTTACACAGATTGCTTTTTGACTTCATGCATGTACATGTGTACCCACCCACACATAAACATGTGCACTTCCATACATACACAAACCAGTACATGTAATAAAAAGAACAGAGAATTCCTGTAGCTATTTCTTTTAGACCCTTATTGTCATGGTATCACAGATCCTATTTTCTTTTTGAGACTGTTTTGCTTAGATAGGCGTCAGTTTTCCCCCTGAGAGACAATAGTGAAGACTATTACTCTAAAATGCATAGAGCCGTGGTCCTTAGAGGATGCTCCCAACATTACTGACATAATCAGGGATTTGTGAATAGTCAAATAGTCTGGATCCACTCCAGGCTTACAGAAGGAGAAAAAAACTATGAGTGGAAATCTGTGTTTTAGGTAAGTCTTCTAATGTGGAGTTAAGAAAGCTATGTATCTTGTAAAGACAGTTATATGAGTTGTAAGATTCGGTTCTCATTTTCAACCTTCTTACTGACCTGTGAGCAACTTTGAGTTTCAGCTTTCTTACAAGTAAAAGAAAGTTTGTTTATTTATTCATTCATTCATCTATCTATCTATCTATCTATCTATCTATCTATTTATTTATTTTTGTGACGATATAGACTGAAGATCATTCCAAATGAGTGTGGCTGCCTTCCAAATACAACTACTAAGCAGAGTGTTTCTATAGTTTGTTGTAATTGTGGAGAGCATACCACTCCAATTTTCTTCCAAGTCTTCATCTTTGAAGTAAGTTCAACCTAAGATATGATAAGTGATTTATTCTAGCACCCCAATAGCTTTTACTGTGGGAATCTTCAAGCTTTGGAATTCAAATCAGCATACCCAAGTGAAACTGCAGGAACAATTTCTGGCTTCTTCCTTTGTATCCAAGTCATTCTGGAAAGGATGACTACCAGGTAGAATCCCAGGCAATCTTTGTAGTCCTCGTCACAGGTTAGCTGGAAAATGGAGGAAGTCTGTAGAATACGATAAGCATTTGAAATCTTATGGAGGTTGCATAAGAGCCATATGAGTTTAACACCTAAACTCAAAAGCCTAAAATGAATTCGAAAGCATGAACTCAAGCTTTCATATAATCTCTAAAACAAAGCTATTATATACCATTTAGACTCAAAATCTTTGAGCCTGCAAAGCACTCTGTCTCCTTCCTCCCAATGGCCTCTGAATCTTGGGCCATATCTTTTTCTTAGTTTCATTTACAATATTTTAAACCATTTTTTTAATATAGTTTCTACATTACTGTTCTTACCTTCAAACTCCAGGTTTGAGGCTTTGGTAAATTATATCTTTGAAATAATGACTACTTAATGGTAACTGGTAACATTCTTAAATCACAAAAAAGGGACACAAAAGTTTCTAAATAGAGAAATGTGCTCTGAACTATTTTTAATAACTAAAATTTGTGTTATAATAAATCCCATTACATTTAATTAGAAAAGCAGAAAGAACAGTTTCCTCATCTTTAGAGAATGCCTCTGAAAATTGAATCTATTTGCAGAGATAAATTTAATGAAGGTTTTAATTGACTCTCTCCATATTGTACCAATAGCATATTGGAATTCATGATTTCAGTGTCTAAGACTGTCTGTCAGTCTGTCACTTCTTTTTCAAACCAAATATTATTTTCAAGACAAAAAATCCCCAAAACCCAACACATCTGAGACCCGAATAAAACAGGACTGTATCATTGTGTTCCAATTTGTGTAAATAATCTTACCCTGCTTCTGCTCACCTGAGTGTGGAATGACTACTGTAGCAAACTCCTTACTCCATTACTTTGTTAAAAACACAGACAATCGCTTAACTTCATCTAAACTCATGCATTATTGAGCTGATAAACAATAGTGGCTTTGAAAGAGCCAATATGCTCCAGCTGCCTGGTATGCAAATTAAGTGCATGCACTCAAACTCTTTATGGAAATTTTAGTGGCTAAAAATATTACACACAATCACAATCTAATGTTATTTTTGCATTTCCCTTGCAAAATTTTACCAGACAGAACACTTTTTCTTAAAAATTTTCAGGTTTGGTAACTTCCAGATTTTGTTTTATTTTAAATAAAGTAACATCCCTTCCTGTGAGTGTGTGTGTGTGTGTGTGTGTGTGTGTGTATACATGTGTATATATATATATATATATATATACACACACACACACACATACACAAAACACGTGAAGATCTGTACAAATATAAACATAGATACACAATCAGCTCTTCTTGTTAGCTGTAGTCGAGCCATGTGAAGTGTGAAGTCCTGGTGAGCACTGTATTACTGAATACTGAACTGTTGCTTCAGAAGTATTCAGGATTATATTTTTGTGAATCTCTGGTCATATTCTTTTTGCTAACAAATCAATAAATAACCCTATTTTGTGTTGTGATTCTGTTTATAGGTACCTTATTTAATATATTGCTGATGCATCAATATTGAATTATGGTTTGGTTAACTAAAGTAAATACTTTTAGTTGAAATATATCTTGTTAATATGTCAAGTAACTACTATTAAATTTATGGCCAATGCCCATACAGATCTTTTGCAGGAACTGAGATTTTTTTTTAATGCTAATTTTTCCTTTGTAAGGAAAATTATAGCTCTCTATGGCTAGGAAACACCTATGATGCTTCACAGCTCTGTTTAGGATCATTTTAAACAGTGATATCTATCAATAATCCAAACCAAGAGAATATGATGAATATGACACTAAGTAGACCATGAAATGGACTACTGTTTGTAAATTGAAAACTGAAATAAATAAGTAGAGTATAACATCAGTATTAACACATCTGGAAACAAATAAGTTAGGGAATTAAATTATCTTTTCCCACTGTTCACAAGCACATGGATGAGCATGAAAGTTATATTAAATACTGATCAACTTGAAAGTATTAAATATATTTATAAGCAGGTTAGTTAAACAATACAGAATCTATAAAAAGGAATATGAATATGTATTTAGTGATAAAGATAATTAAATACATATGATACGTGTTCAGAATGCAGAAACTTCAAGCCTGAATAATATAATAAATCAATAAGGATAGTTTTAGATTATAAATTCTGATTCCTTTTTGATGAAATTTAGTTTACCCTCAGGTACATTATATGTTTGTTATTTAGGTTTTAATAAATATTATTATGTTTTATCAAATAATATAATAACATTGCATTTAATGTAATTTAAAATTTTTAGCCCTTTGGTATATGCTATGTATCATGTACAATAGTAATCATATTATTTATTCCACAGACTCCCTAGACTTTTGAATGAGTAGAAGTATCTATTACATGATTTGGAAACAGAATGTTCTAAAGAAACATGTGTTGAGTTATTGATGGAATTTTTCCTTCTTAATCTGAATTGACTATAGGCACTTAAATCAACTCTCATACATTAAAAAAATTATGGTGTGGTCTTGTTAAATAATAGAACTTTCTATTCTTTTTTGAAAATCATCTTACCCAAAGATTTTTGTAATTTTGAAAGGATTTTGATCTTAATTTATATGTGTAATATTTTAGAAAGCTGAGAATAGCATAAATCAATGATTGAGTATAGTGCACTGTTTTTAAAAATATGCAAAATTATTTAATTTTCATGGAGTAAATTACTTTGATGGAAAATGGCTTTGTAGAGAATTAGATTCATATGAAATATGTTAAATATTTAGAAATGCAAACCCAAAATAATATAATAAACCTACGTGAATATTTTAAAAATATTTTTAAAGTACTCATTTTGAGAATTCCTACTTAATGAAATTTAACATGCCTTCCAACTATTCTTTATTTTCATACATATTGGCCATATTTTGTTTCTGTTAATATTTTTCCCCCTTCTGTATATGTCTCCCATTATTCTGATCACCAAGGTTGCTTAACTTTTGCTTAGTTCTATTTTTCTTGGGTCTTCCTAGGATTGATTAGTCATGACTGGCTATGTATATCAACCAAATGGCTTGCATTGGTGCACTGAGATACAATTTATAAGTGGTCCATGATTTTACACTCATCAAATCCCTATATTTCACCAATATATACATATTTAATATTTTTCAACCAACCAATTTTCTATTTAAGGAAGCTCACTTCTTACCTAATTCAAGGTTTTCCATTTTCAACTCTAAATGTAGGCTTTAGAGGAATATAGCTAGACAAACAGTTTTCTATTTCTTTTTAATGATAAGCTGTCTTCTGATGCACATGAACTTGGGCAATCATTCTATTTTAATCAAGACTATATTTCTTATTTTGAAATTTTCCAGGTTCACTTGGAAGGATGGACTAATTTCCCTAATACAATAATTATTGTAGTAATAAATTATAACTTATTTTTAGAACACAAAATATTTTTGGTGCTGTGTTTCTCCAAATGGTGATGGAAGTGAATGTGAGCCTTAATGAATCTCTGGATACCTTCTTTACCTTTTTACATTTTCCCAGTAAGAAAAACATTTATTTATACTAAAAAACTCCTGCTGTTTTATATGTGGCTATATCTCAAGATGGACTGAACACAGAATTCATAGTACGAGAGGCTGACTTTGTTGTCTGCAGAACAAGGTGTGTCTGCGTTCTGATATACAGTTTTCACTGGTAAATGCCTTTTCTAGATGCTAACCCAGTTAGGAAGGTTCTGTAAAAATTTGACAAGACCATTTTCTAAGCTCTGTAAACCAAGCCAGGTATTAACAATGCAGTACTCATAGTGTCATGTTTATTAATGCCTCAGTAGGAGGGACAGGCTTAAAACAAATGTGGATGTAGTTCATTCCTCATTCTATTCTGATACTATAACAAACCAACAGGATAGAAATGTTGGTACAAAGTATGTCTCTTTTCCCTTGTGCCCTTTCAACCTGCCTTTGAGATGCCTAGATGATTTTTAAAATATTTATATTTGTTATATTTTAATTAAAATAAATGGCTTTCTCTCTGTTTACATAACATGCCCCCCTACTTGTCTAAGCCTAAACTCACATATCAGTGTGAAATCCAAATGATAGCATTTATGAAGGAAATTTCTCAAAGACAAAAGAACTGCAAGAAATGCATAATTTTGTTTCAACTTAAAGAGCATTCAGAGTCCTATTTATTTTATGGAGGAAAAGACAGGCTAAACTTAGGTGTAGATTATAAAGACCATGTACAATAAGCAAAGAAAAAAGATCTCTTTTCTGTTCTCCAGTTTTTTTGTTTGTTTGTTTGCATTGTTAGGATTTTTTCATATGAATCAACACAAAGTAACATCATAAGGAAATGTGTGGCATCTTAACACCAAGTGTACTCCCATCCCTCCTGAGTATCACTGCACAGTGCTTGGCAAGGAAGGCTGCATTTCTGGATGCGATGAGACAGGAAGTAACCTTCCCAGCGTTGCTGATTCCAAAAAGAACAGATGCCTTTCTAGAGGCAAAAGTGGCAATTTAGATCATACAGCAATGACATTATACATGGTTCCATCTGAGATGACACCTAGAAAGAGAAACAGAGAGAGGTGTGTCCAGGCATTGGAAGAGAAAAAGATTCAGTAAAGCCAGTTTCAGTAAATAAACTTATTTAGTTTCAGCAAAATGGATAGATTTTAAATAAAACATTTTTATGATCCTTTATTAAAAATAAAATGTAAATTCATACTCCTTTATGAATCTTTACTATACACCACTTAAGTTAATGCTATGCTCCAGATACAATGGATTCTTCCCATTATTAATGGACTATATTCATTTTAAGGGTTTGAATTCTGAAGGACACAAAGAAACCAGCCCCAGTTCTCATAAAATAAGACCATTTATTAGCTTCGCTGTATTCGCAAAAGAAGGTACTGTTGCCCTTTATATTATTGTTAGAGCTCAAGACAATGTTTCTTTACTTATGAGCAGATGTTTGAAATCCTCCAGGAGGTTTCTATAAGACTATGGAAATGAACTTGGCATGGGTACTGGGCTCCCAGGTGGAGCGGTGCACATGAGCATCCTTAGAAGTGTTAGATCAAGGCTAGTCAGGGAGAGCAACAGAGCCTAGCCACCAAAAGCCGAGTGCTTTGGTGACTGACAGGTACAGGCTCCTTCTGAAGCATGAAAAGGAATGCTAAATGATCTCCCTGACAGAATAAATCTTCTGTTTGTTTGGTCTGGACCAGATGTGCTACAGGCTGATGTGGAAATGTCTGCTCATGCCAATTTCACTTTAAATCACAATTTGGCAGGCCGCTTAGGTTTGAAAGTTGCAGCCCATTTAGCAATTTAAACAGAAATATTTTCTAACAGTCTTTTCATTTAATTTGCAAATCCACAGCAGGCCCTAAATAGTGGCTGTAAGAGGTAGTTCTTTGGCGATGAGGGTCACTTTGAAGAGAATTCTGTATTTAGATAGAATGGGAAACTACTGCCTTGTTTTCTGTGTTGTACTGGATAGAACTATGCACACGCTGCGTAGCTCTCTGTGTCTAGCACTGTGCTAAGGCTGATTTCTGAATTGTGTCCGAGGTTTAAATACAGAGGTGGAAGAAGAAAAGTAAAAGATTGCTTACCAAGTTTCAACTGTCCTGTGCGATTCTCAAAATTTTCAGTTAAGAAGTACCTCAAATGATGCACCCTTTTCAACGTACATCACATAGTTCAAGTTGGTGTGCACTCTAGTACTCATCAGAGACATAACACTAAACATATTTTGGAAAAATTTAAAATTAACTTAAATATTCAAAGTATTTTTAAATTGAAAATCATCATTTTCAAGATTTCATTTTTAAATCACAATAATAACTAATGATTAGATGTATTCTTCTGTTCCAGTATTCCCGATTCTATGAATATAGGCATCTCATTTATTTCATTCATTTCTCTATTCCAAGTGTGTGGAAAGAAGGTTGATGCATAGTAATTATGCAATACAAGTTTGTTAAAGACGTTTATTCAAATACTGAATGGATTTTATTATTTTACTGGAAATCAGAGAAAGAGTTTGTCAAAATAATATTGATGTCTGCAGATGTAGATGTAAAACTTGCACTCTTTCTATGGTGCTTAACTGAAACTGTTCCAAAAACTTTCAGTTAAGAGTAGGAAAGGAGGGGCTGGAGAGTTGGTTCAGTGGTTAAGAGCACTTCTTGGTCTAACAGAGGTCCCGAGTTCAGTTTTCAACATCCGTATGGTTGGTGGCTTACAGCCACCCATAATTCTAGTTCTATGGGGTCCAGAATTATCTTCTGAATTCTACAGGCACCAGGAATTCACATGGTGCATATATACACATAGAATAAAAATAAGCTATTTGTCCCTGTGCCTCTCCAATCTTGGTCTGAACAATTCACACTCTTAAAGTCCCTCCTATTTCTTGACAATTGGACTCCTGAAGCTCCACGTGGGGCCTGGCCAAGGATCTCTGCATCCACTTCCGTCAGTTATTAGATGAGAGTTCCAGCACAACAGTTAGGGTGTTTGGTCATCTGATCTAATGGAAACACATGAATTATGAACCAAAAGCTGTGGAGCCCCCAACTGGATCAGGCCCTGAATAGCTTGATCTGTTTGGGAGGCTCCCAGGCAGTGGGACCTGGACCTGTCTTTAGTGCATGAGCTGGCTGTTCGGAACCTTGGGAACACAGGGACACTTTGCTCAGCCTGGAAGGAGGGGACTGGACCTGCCTGTACTGAATCTACCAGGTGGAATTAAATCCCCAGGGGAGTCTTGGCCCTGGAGAAGATGGGAATGGAGGAGAGGGAGGGACTGGCGGGAAGCTGGGGGGGGGGGCGGGAGGGGGGAGGACAGGGGACCCCATGGCTGATGTGTAAAATTAAAATAATAATATAATAAATAAAAAAAGGAGAAAAAAGAATAAAAATAAGCAAATACTTAACATTTTTGAAAAAAAGAACAGGAAAAAGAAGATGGCATTGATCAGTGGGATCCAGGACAAGTAAACTATTGCTCCTTTGTGAAATTTGGACTTTATCAGTCTTCTGAAACTTAGACTAAAAAGCTGCCACTTTTTTTTCAAGTTCTACTACTTCTCTGAGAAATAAACATAATCACAAATGCAAATGGCCATTCTTATTCTAGAAGACATTATCCAGATACAAAGTTGCCTTTACTTTGTAGAAGAGAGTCTACAAGAGGGTGTCTTCTTGATTGTGCTGTTTTGACTACTCTGCTCAAATGAAGATGTTTAAGTAATATCCAAATCTCAGAGTCTACTCTGCTCAAATGAAGATGCTTAAGTAATATCCAAACCTCAGAGTCCATATCAGAAAGGACTTTGAAATCTAAATAATAGAAATGACAACACCTGACTGGCAAACCAAACCAAACCAAATCAGTCCAACTAAATCACATGTCAAAATATTAATTTCAAAGCAAAATTAAAAAGTAACACTTTGGAAAAAATCAAAGGTCAGTTTCTTTAGCATACCAAAGCTTCCCCAAGCCAATTAAAACTCAGAAAGTAAGACATAGATTCATGTTTAATGAAAGAAAGGCTAATTAAATTTCTGACAAAAATCATTTTTTTTCACTATGGCAGACTGACAAACACAAAAATATTTGAGAATATGAAGATACAAAGGAGTATAGGTCAACTTGGGATAATTTGGGAATAGTTTCTTAAATTATAACTTAAAGTGTTGTGAATTGGCAACTCCACAGCCAAGAATACATTGTGGAGCACTGAGTATAAGGATACATGAACTTGTAACTGAGGATGCATGCACCTGTGACTGAGGATACATGCACCTGTGACTGAGGATACATGTACTTGTAACTGAGGATGCATGTACCTGTGACAGAGGAAACATGCACCTGTGACAGAGGATGCATGCACCTGTGACTGAGGATACATGCACCTGTGATTGACGATGCATGCATCTGTGACTGAGGATACATGCACCTGTGATTAAGGATGCAAGCACCCTGTGACTGAGGATACATGCACCTGTGATTGAGGATGCAAGCACCCTGTGACTGAAGATACATGCACTTTTGTTAAAAGTTGCACCCAAGAGGATAACCAAGAAAAGTTCAGCTAATGTTGCTTGTTGTTGCCAAATATTGGAAATAATCTCACTATTAATCTATCAGCAAAAGAAATATTAATTATGCCACTCCCATATTACAAAATACTATAAAACTATTAAAAGTAAAATTCAAAGGTATTTAAGATGAACTAACTCATTTGATGTTACTTTTTATTGTGGGCATGGATGTGTGTGTGTGTGCGCGCGCGTGCGCGTGCGTGTGCGTGTGCGTGTGCGTGTGCGTGTGTGTGTGTGTGTGTGTGTGTGTATGCCAGAGGACAAATTGAGGGAGTCAGTTTTCTCCTTTCATGATGGGGGTCTGGGGGATTGAACTCAGGAAGTGAGGTTTGGCAGCAAGTGCCTTTACCTGTTGAGACATCTCACTAGCCTTCGTTTAAACTATCTTGTTTTCAAAGTATGAGAAACATTTAAGACATAATTTCTTTTTTGTTGTTGTTGTTGTTATTGTTTTTTTTTTGTTTTGTTTTGTTTTTTTGAGGCAAGGTTTCTCTGTGTAGCCCTGGCTTTCCTGGAGCTTGCTCTGTAGACCAGGCTGGCTTTGAACTAAGGGGTCCACCTGCCTCTGTCTTCCCAGTGCTGGGATTATGGGCGTGTGCCACCACTCCTGGTTTAAAACCAAATGCTAATTCCTAATCTTTACTTACTATAAGTCAGTAAAAATGTACCTTATATTCCCAAATGTTTGAAAACATGAGTGTGTGTGTGTGTGTGTGTGTGTGTGTGTGTGTGTGCGTGCCTTGTACTGCTAATGTATCAAATGGCAAAATTAGCAATTAGCAAAGGCTACCTGAAATTTTCTTAAATATTTTATAAAACAGCCTATAGTATTGGTCTAACCATGGGTAATATTGACAAGAGATACTGGAACTGTCTAAGAATTGTGGCACATATGGTGTTTTATTTTCAGATACAATCCAGGGAACGTTTCCCTATGTGTGGAAGTGTGGGGCAGTTAAAGACATTTTGTAGAATGACTGCTCCAGTGGAGTAAATACTGCCCCGGGTACTTGGAAAATTTAATACCTTCCTAAAATACTTCATGTTTTAGTCAGTGCAGGAACAATCCTCAATACCCGTAAGTTTCATGGATTCACACTGGGTGAAAATGGTGTGTCTGCTTTTTCAGAGCCTTAGCGCAGACACATTAATGATGTCCCATATGACTCTTTGGTGCTTAGATCCACTTGTCTGGGACAGTTAGTTGAAGTTAGAACAAAGCCATGAACAAGCTGAGGCAACCTTAGATACCTCAATGGTTGCATTGCTAGAAAACCGTTAAGATAACTTTAATCACATAAACACAGATGTTACAAATAAAATGAAATTGTAGATTGACTGAAAATTCAATCCTGGATGGCATTCTTCTCTCTCTCTCTCTCTCTCTCTCTCTCTCTCTCCTATGCAGTGAAGAATTCCAATGTTGTAAATGAACACGAATGTAAACAAAATTCTAGTGAGGTTTTCATGGTGTTGGCTAGAATTCAGCTTTGAGAGCTGTCATCCTACTTCCTTTAATCATGGTGTTACTGAGTCCGGGTTTCTGTAGTTTCTCCAGGTTATTATACTCACATGTAGAAAGCACAAATAAGAGTGAGCATTCAACTTTTATCTTGCTAATGCTTCTGGCAAAGACTGTCAGCAGTTGGGCCTCTCATTTCTTGAATTTTGGATTTCATATGTATTTTTTTTTTTAATTTATAAAAGTGGTGGTCTTATGAACAATTGAGAACTGGGCTATGGACCTGAACAGAAAGTTCACAAAAGAAGAAATAAAAATGGCTAGGAAATATCTCAAGAAGTATTTAACATCCTTAGCAATTAGGGAATACAAATGGAAACTACTTTGAGGTTTCACTTTACCTCAGTCAGTCTGGCAACTATCAACAGAACACCTGATAAGAAATTCTGACCATGATGTGGGAAAGGGGAACTCTCATTCACTGTGGGTGGGGTTGCATGCTGGTCCAGCCAGTCTGGAATCAATGTGGAGAACTTTCAAAAGGGTAAAAATAAATATACCATGAGACCCAGCTATATGACTTCTTGGCATCTGCCTAAAGGACTCAACATCCTATTCCACAGAAACTTGCTCAGCTATGTTCATTGCTGCCCTACTCAAAGTTGGTAAAAAAATGGAAGCTACTTAAATGTTTTTCAACTGGTGAATGGATAGTGAAAACGTGGTACACATACACCGTGGAATACCACCCAGCTGCAAAGAAAAATGAAACCATAAAATATGCAGGTAAATGAATGTAACTAGAGCACATTATACTGAGCAAGGTGACCCAGACCCAGAATGACAAACATCACGTGTTTTTCCTAATTTATAGTTCCTATCTCTGAGTCTTTAGATATGAGTTTAGAACCTGGAGTAATCACAGAAATCAGAAAAATGAAAAGAGACCAGATGTGAGAGAGCTGTTCTAGAGTGCAGGAAGGTGGGACACAGCTATGATGAAGGGAGAAGTGGGAAAATATGGGAGGTAGGTATTTTTTAAACAACCCTTTTGCCTAATTAGTGCTATGGCTATGGTATTATCCACAGAACCATTCATAGCCCACCAGCCACCAACCCCAAAGGAAAGTGACTCTCCATTTCTGGCCTCCACCAATTATTTTTTCTTTGACAGTTCTGGGGACTGAACCAAAGTTGTTACCCAGGCTAGGCAAAATTCCATAACTGAACCACAGCCCCAGCTCTTGGAATGTATTTTTGTTTGTGTGTTTGGTTGGTTTTGTTTGTGGGGGTGGAGAGGTGAGGGCTGAATCCAAGCCTTGATGTACATGGTCCTGAGAATGATTTCCAGCTGAGCTGCATTGTCACCCAGAGTATCTCCTGTCTTAGTAGTAGAAGTTCAATAAGCACTCTGGGGGTTTCTGTGGAGTGCTGGTCAAGGGCAACAGTGACCTGTGTCTGCTTGTAGTACATTTGTCTGTGTTTCAGGAATCCTTTGATATAGGCCAACCGAGAAATTCACTAGATTATGCACTTGCCAGATTTTCAGCTTAGATTTTTTTTTTTTTGAGAGGAAGATTTTTTTTTTTAAATGTTATTTATTCTTCTCTAGTACAATTCATCTTGACCACAGCTTCTCCTCCCTATACTCCTCCTAGGTCATCCCCACTTTCCTTCTTCCCACACTCCAGACACACTCCCCCTTTCTTACTCAGAAAAGAGCAGACCTCCTGGGGATGTCAACTGAACATGGTACAATAAGATACAATAACACCAGGTACAACTGTTACATCAAGGATGGGTGAGAAAACCCAGTAGGAGGAAAGGGGTACAAAATCATGGAAAAGAGTCAGACAACTCCCACTTCTAATGTCAGGAATCACCCCCAAACATCAAGCCAATAACCATAATATATATGCAGAGGACTTAGTGCAGACCCATGCAGGCTCCATGATTGCCCCTTCAGTCTCTGTGAGTCCATGGGAGCCCTGCTTAGCTGATTCCACTGGCTGTACTCTCCAGGTGTTCTTGACTCCTCTAGCCTCCCCTCTGCCCCTTGCTTGCTTCCATGAGGTTCCTGGAGCTCTGAGGGGAGGGACCCAATGGAGACTTCAAACAAGGATTTCTCTCTTTGCCTAATGTTTGGCTGTGGATCTCAGTGTTTGCTCCCATCAGCTACCCTGACGAAGACTCAACTAGGCATCCATTTATGAATATAGCAGAACATCATTAGGAATCATTTCATTGTTTTTTTTTTCAAGTCATGTTTGGTTCTACCCTAGGTCTCCAGGCAATTCAGCTTCTGGTTCCTGGTCATCCAGGCACTGTTGGGAATGAGCTTCCTCTTCTGGTATGGGCCTCAGGCTAGACCAGTCATTAGTTGACACTCCTACAAAGCTCTGAGCCACCATTGCCCCAGCACATCTTGCAGGCAGGACAGATTGTAGGTTGAAGGTTTTATGACTGGGTTGGTGTCCTAGGCCCTCCACTGGAAGCCTTGCCTGGTTACAGAAGATGGGCAAGCCAGGCTCTGTATCCTCCACTACTAGGAGTCCTCACTAGGATCACCCTCATAGATTCCAGGGAGTTTCCACTACACTAGGCTAACACATCATCCCCAAAATGCCCTCCAATTCTAGTTGTCTTTTCTTATACTCTTTCCTTCCATCACCCCCACCTGACCCCTCCTATTCTCATTCCTACCTGCCCCCAGTCCACCACAATATCTATTTTATTTCTCCTTTCTAGGGAGATCCGTGTTTCTACCTCCCTTCTAGCCCTTGAGCCCTCCTTGTTATTTAGCTTCTCTGGGTCTGTGGATTGTAGTTTGATTATCATTTACTTAACAGCTAATATCCTCTTACAAACAAGTACATAACCATGTTTGTCTTTCTGGGTCTGGGTTACCTCACTCAGGATGATTTTTATTTTCCTAGTTTTTTTTTTTTTTTTCATTCCCTGAAAATTTCATGATGTCATTGTTTTTAACAGTTGAGTAATACTCCATTTTGTAAAGGTATCACATTTATAGTAGGCAGAGGAACTTTGGGTGACTATCCAGGCAGGCAGCTGTGTCTGTCATTCTAGATTTTTGGAAGTTTCTTACAATGCTCTTCCTGTTCACTTGGATAATATTGTATCCAGGATACAATGTAGTTGAAAACTAGACAGTTATAATTATGGTTTTCCTTGGTTATGATAAGAGATAAGGTAGATATGAAACCTTGGACTCACAAATATTAGATAAATAGAATATTTTCTTTGAATTTGCCAAATATAAGTGGACTGGATATTGTAACTATGATTCTTGCTCGATAACTATTTTGTTATATGTAATTTTACTATGTTAAAGTTAAAGACTTCCTTTGTGATTAGATAGAAAAGGGGAAATGCTGTGGAATGTCTTTCTTTATGCTGTGAATATGTGTTGCTCTGATTGGTTGATAAATAAAGCTACATTGGCCTATGGCAGGGCATGATAGAGCCAGGCAGGGGAATCCAAGAGAGATAGGAGAGAAGAAAGGAGAGTGGAGGAGGTGCTGTTAGCCACAGTGAGGAGAAGCAAGATGTAAAGTACCAGAGAGCCACAATCACATGTTAAAGTACAGATACATAGAAATGGGTTAATTTAAGATATAAGAGCTAGCTAGCAAGAAGCCTGCCATGGTCATAGTTTAAAAATAATATAAGCCTCTATGTTTATTTGGGTCTGAGTGGCCATGAGACTGGGCAAGACATAAGAAAACTTCCAAGTACACACATTTTTTTCTTTATCCATTCTTCAGTTGATGGGCATCTAACTTGTTTCCAGTTTCTGGCTATTATGAATAAAGCTTCTGTAAATATAGCTGAGCAAATGTTCTTATGGTAGGATGGTGCATCCTTTGAATATATGACCAAGAGTGGTATAGTTGGGTCTTGAGGTAGACTGATTGCCAATTTTCCTTTTTTTATTTTTATGTTTTTATTATTATTATATTTGTGTTTTAATTTTACACATCAGCCATGGGGTCCCCTGTCCTCCCACCTCCTGCCCCCGCCCCTACCTTCCCCCCATCCCCTCCCCTCCATTCCCATCTCCTCCAGGGCAAAGACTTCCCTGGGGATTCATTTAAACCTGGTGGGTTCAGTACAGGCAGGTCCAGTCCCCTCCTTCCAGGCTGAGCAAAGTGTCCCTGTGTAAGCCTAAGGTTCCAAACAGCCAGCTCAGGTCCTGGTCCCACAGCCTGGGTGCCTCCCAAACAGTTCAAGCTATTCAATTTTCTCACTTATCCAGAGGGCCTGATCCAGCTGGGGGCTCCACAGCCTTTGGTTCATGATTCATGTGCTTCCATTCATTTGGCTATTTGTCCCTGTGCTTTTTACAATCTTGGTCTCAACAATTCACACTTTTACAGTCCCTCCTCTTTCTCAACAATTGGATACCTGGAGCTCCACCTGGGGCCTGGCTGAGGATCTCTGCATCCACTTCCATCAGTTATTGGATGAGAGTTCCAGCACGACTATTAGGGTGTTTGGCCATCTGATCACCAGACTAGGTCAGATCAGGCTTTCTCTCGACCATTACCAGCAGTCTACAGAGGATGTATCATTGTGGATTTCTGGGGACCTCTCCAGAACTCTGCCTATTCCTGTGGTCTTCATTTATCCTGGTCTGTTATTCCTTGTTCTCCCTTTCTGTTCTTGATCCAGCTGGGATCTCCTGCTCCCCTTACCCTTCTTTCCCTCAAACCTTGCCCTTCATTATTCCCACTGTTGTCCAGGTTGTTCATGTAGATCTCATCCATTTCTCTGTCATTGGGTAATCCCTGTGTCTTTCCCAGGGTCCCATTTTCTAGGTAGCCTCCCTGGAGTTGTGTAGCAGTCTGGTCATCTTTGTTTTACATCTAGTATCCTCCTATGAGTGAGTATATACCATGTTTGTCCTTCTGAGTTTGGGTTACCTCACTCAGGGTGATTTTTTTCTAGATCCATCCATTTGCCTGTAAACCTCATGATGTCATTGTTTTTCTTTGCTGAGTAGTACTCCATTGTGTGTGTGTACCATATTTTCTTTATCCATTCTTCAGTTGAAGGGCATCTAGGTGGTTTCCAGGTTCTGGCTATTACAAACAATGCTGATATGAACATAGCTGAGCAAATGCCTTTGTGGTATGATTGAGCATTCCTTGGGTATTTGCCCAAGAGTGCTACAGGTGGGTCTTGGGGGAGATGGATTCCCAATTTTCTAAGGGAGTGCCATATTGATTTCCCAAGTGGCTGTACAAGCTCGCATTCCCACCAGCAGTGGAGGAGAGTTCCCCTTGCTCCACATCCTCTCCAGCATAAGCTGTCTTCTGTGCTTTTGATCTTAGCCATTCTGACAGGTGTAAGGTGGTATCTCAGAGTTGTTTTGATTTGCATTTCCCAGATAATTAGGGATGTTGAGCAATTCCTTAAATGTCTTTCAGCCATTTGAACTTCTTCTGTGGAGAATTCTCTGTTTAGTTCTATATCCCACTTCTTAATTGGACTGTTGGGCATTTTGATGTCTAACTTCTGGATTTCTTTATATATTCTGGATATCAGCCCTCTGTCAGATGTGGGGTTGGTGAAGATCTTTTCCCATTCTGTAGGCTGTCATTTTGTCTTGTTGACCATGTCCTTTGCTCTACAAAAGCTTCTCAGTTTCAACAGGTCCCATTGATTGATTGTTTCTCTCAGTGTCTGTGCTACTGGTGTTATATTTAGAAAGTGCTCTCCAGTGCCAATGCGTTCAAGACTACTTCCTACTTTCTCTTCTATCAGGTTCAGAGTAACTGGATTTATGTTGAGGTCTTTGATCCACTTGCACTTAAGTTTGTGCACAGAGACAAATATGGCTCTATTTGCAGCCTTCTACATATTGACATCCAGCACCATTTGTTGAAGACGCTTTCTTTTTTTTCCATTGTACATTTTCGGCTTCTTTGTCAAAAATCATATGTTCATAGGTGTGTGGGTTAATGTCAGGGTCTTCAATTCGATTCCATTGGTCCACATGTTGGTTTTTGTGCCAGTCCCCAGCTGTTTTTATTATGGAAGCTCTATAGTAGAGCTTGAGGTCGGGGTTTGTGATGCCTCCAGAGGTTGTTTTATTGTACAGGATTCTTTTTGATTGCCAATTTTCTAAGGAATTTCCATATTGATTTCCATAGTGTCAGCCTACATATTAAGGATCTTTGAGAAACAAGTTGGTAGAATGCAGGATGTAGTGACCCTTGAGGAATTAAATGGTAGGTTTTATTACATGGTCACTTCACTGCATTTCAGATCACATGACAATAACCAGATCTCAAAGCAATGGATATCATTAGCAGTTAAATCTGATTTCTTTAAACTATGCACAAGTATGCACAAGATACTGTTCATGCTGTAATGTTCAGTTGAGAGGTCTAAGGAGTCTGTGTTGTGTTAAGTGTGTAGATAGTGAAAGCTGAATAAGAGGAAAAGCAGACAAGGCAATAAATATCTTAAGATAGTGCAGGCCTTCATGTAGGTGAATAATGTGTGTTGGGGAGGGGCTCTCTAAGAAAGTCAGAGCAGGCCTTTTATTTACAAGCTGGGTAGTTATGTGAGAACAAGGCAGGAAAGAAATTGAAGTTTTATTTTCTGGCCTTCAGTTGGCCATTTGTAGGTTAACTAGTGAGTAGTCAGTTAAAGAATGTTACATGATCTATAAACATCTTTCCTGGCTGGCCAGTACTTGGGGTCCTTTGGGACATGGTAGGCAAGAATCTAGAGAAACAACTTACTTTTAAGTCTGGAGACCAAATGACTTTAGCTATAGGAACTGTTACAGTTCAGCCAAATGGAGAAGCCTTACAATTTGGACAGCTTTGGCTAGTTGATAGAAAGGGTATGGGAATGAACAGATCTAGAAGGCTCTGAAAGCTGTGCTCACATCACTTCCTGTTTATTTACATTAAAGATATTGTATACAAGCCAAAGTTGATCCCCATTAGTGCCATAAGACTTAGCTAAATTTGTTCATCTTTTTAGGTTGCAGAGATAATACACTGGTAAAGTACATGCCCATATATTCTCTCTCTCTCTCTCTCTCTCTCTCTCTCTATATATATATATATATATATATATATATATATCTATATCTATATCTATATCTATATCTATATCTATCTATCTATCTATCTATCTATATCTATATATATATATATATCTTTATGGACAATTCTATCAAAGACTTTCTTATCCAGAAATATTCCTTTCAGAAACATTTCATGTATTTGACAAAAATCTATTATGTCATTATAAAATTATTGTTCTAGTATTTCTAATTTTTACTTATTTATTTTTAAGAAGACATGGTCTCATTTGCTCCAGATTGGCCTCAAATTTGCTATGTACCTAAGGACTGTTTTGAAATTCTGATTTTTGTGTATCCCCCTCCAGAGTGCTAGAATTACAACCATTCACCACTGCATTCAGTTTATGCATCTCTGGGTATTGAATTCAGGATTTCATGCATGCTAGTCAAGCATTCTCCTAGCAGAGTTAGATATCCCATCCTGTGTCCCACTGTTTTTGAGCCACTGTTTACTACTCAGCTTTGTCTAGTAAATAGATACATGATATCTTTAATTTCCTTCTATTTTCCCTGAAAATTATCTAACTGGTATGTAAGGATTCCGTACATTTTGGAGAGCTCTACAGTATGCCATAAATTTTATCAAGTGTTTACTATTTGATTAGAAATATGGTCCTGCCACATCAATAATGAGAAAGCTAGTCCAGTTGCTGTGAACCAGGTATCAGATAAGCCTGCACTTGCCCAGTGCTATGTGCATAAAGGGCGTCAACCTCAGATGTGAAATCTTGCATCTGTGAAGTTGTTTTGTGTTCTAAGCTGAACTTTGTTTTTCTATGCTGATTATTCTGCTCATGGTTATTTCCAAAGGGAAGAAAAACTATGTCAACTGTTAGAAAGTCATTAAAATAACCCCAAGGAAATATGAAGGCCTCCTAAAAGCACTGGCACCTGCTGTCTTTTATAATGGTCCCAGGTCTACCTTATGTGTTTTCTTTATTTTTCTTCTTTCTGATTATTGGGAGATGATTTCCATGAAAATTAGATCTTTATTCCTTGAGAGCTTATCTGTTCCTGCTGCTCAGAGGTGGGAAATGCTTAAAATATGAATTCCATGAGTTGAATTAGAATGTATCCTAGCATTTTCCACAAGGATCAGTAGCTTTTTCTAGTCTACAAGGAATTCAAACCCTGCTGCTCACCAGCTGTTGTTGGGATGGAAGCTTGCTGATGTTTTTTCATGGCCTCCTCGTTCCCAAAAGCAGCCTTTGTAAGCAGCCTTTGTAACTCAAGAAATTGCAACCCAGGAGTGCCTGTTCCGCCTAGTCCCTCTCTCTGTCATGTGAGAGAGCCTGCATGGATAGACAACTCTCCTCAGAGCATTAAGTTCAAGATGAATGTAATGTTGTATACACAGAGCTTCTATTCCATTTGATTTACATGCTACTTTCCAGTTCATTTCTTTCTAACATACTGAATGCCCTATTTCAAGTAAGTGCAACAGAATTTTGATGGTTTAGAGCTGCCTTAGGTTGGTACCATGAAGTACTGATTTGCATGGTTAGTAAATGAATTATTTTTTAACCTTTGATTCAGTAGACAATACAATTAAATGTGTATACCACATATTATTTGTCTCAATTAGCACTGTGATATAAGGGAAGAAGGAAAAACTATGCTTATATAACATGGTGATTTATTTTCTATGAATTTGGATAGAATTAGTGACACATAGATTGATATCTTTTTTAAAAAGTGTGAGAATCAAGAAACCAACTACATATAGAAAATTTCACTTTAAATAGAATTTCTAGTATAAGGACACCACAACTCAAGCTCAAAATGAAAATTAGCATCCCATCTTTAAAATTCTGGAACCATTTTTTCACCTTTATAAAAGTTATAATCATCTGTAATCAAAATTCATACTTTCAGATGAGTTTATGGAGTTGCACTAATAGTTTCCATAAAAGACAACAAAGTTTTTCTTCTTTACTGTTCTTCTTTACTGTTACTGAAGGAAAATACATATATTTATATTTATGTATCTAGTAATAAAGGGAAAAGAAGAAAGGTCATTAAAAACAAGCAAAACTATACACATTGGAAATGGTTCATTGCGTAAAGCTCTCTTGCCATGTATGTGTGAGGACTTGAATTTAGACCATTAGAATCCATGTAAAGCCACACATAGTAGCAACATCTGTAATCCCATTGCTCCTAGTGAGAGATGGAGGCAAAAACAGGCCATCCCTGCAGCTGTGAGCCACATAGCTTGCTATATGTTGTTGTTAACAAGAGAGCTTGTTTCACACAAGGTGGGAGATGAGACCATTGAGGTCCTGTGTCTTTCACAGGCATGGTGCATTCATACACATAAACATGCAGGTACAAACACACATATATACACACATCATACACAAGGATGATCTAACAAGAAAAAGACCTAATCTTTAAAACTCTTCAAGTCTGCTGCTTGGAAACACTATACTTATTCTGCACCCATGAGACAATTTCAGGTTCTCAAGAATGGAAGGACATGAAGACTGACGATGCTGGTTATTTGCTAGTATCATGAAGCCACTGTATCAACCACCTGTACCTCAATACTTTTGCTTTGTTAAGTTGTAATAGACATCTGATTGCGGGGCCTTTTTGTTTGCAATCAAAAATCTTAACCAATAACTGGTTATGGTTATGTTATGTTCGATTTACAAAGGAGACTAGATCTAAATAGTTACTGAGATCTGATTATGGTTATTGCAGAGGCTTGCTCCTCAATGTGGTGATTTTGAGTTGGTGGAAATTTAAGAGGTTCAATGGGAGGTATTTAGAAGATGAGGGACATTGTTTTCAGTAGAGATTAAGTTGATTCTTTCTTTAGGGATCCTGGCTGGTTCCTCTGAAAGTTGGGTTGCTATAGATGAGAAAACTGACCAGTGGACCTCTGTGACCTCCTTTCATGTCCTGTGATCTCTCCTACCAACACTCATTCCAGTAAGTTATCAGCTATTGTTAGGTCCTCATTACAGCCAAAAGAGAAGCTAGAGTCAGCTAAACAACCCTGCCACCAAGCATGAAATTTACATTACCTAATACATGGGGGAAGACTACACCAATCCAATTGTAAGAATAGTTATTGTATGAAGTGGTGTCATCAGATAAGTACTTGGTAGTGAAAGTACTTGTCACCAGAAAAGCCTAATTTTCTTATATTAAAGATCAAGGTAAAGTAATAGTGTGGACACTTTCTGTAAAAAGTGTAAGTCAGTCTGAGAATTCTACTTGAAAGCTATTTCATCCTTCACTAGTGGTTATGTTGTAGCTTGCCTCAATGGACACACAAAAAAGAACCAGGCTGGGTGTAGTGGTTCACACATGTGTTTCCACAACTCAAGAGGTAGAGGAGAGAGGATTGGGAGTTCAAAACCTCTTTCAGTTACATGTGGTCCTGTCTCAAGAATTAATTTAATACAAAAATAATTCCCGCATAGTTTTAAAATATACCAGAATACAAATAGCTCTCCTGGCCCACAGTGTCAGTCTTGAAGAGGAGATCTGATATTAAATCCCTTTGCTCTCTTCTGGATGTATCTTAAAACATATCTCTTATGTCTGTATATTTCAGTTTATAATTTTAGACAGTATCTATTGAGTCTTAGGTCATTGACCAGGGATGTCACACTTTCATTCAGTAAAATCATATTAAAATCTCAGTGCCTCTATTCATGACCTCAAATAATACTCTTACATAATCATTTCCTATTTATTCAATTATAGACAGTGCTTCTTGAATCTCTACTTTGAAGGTGAGGATATTAGCACTTCTAACACTTCCGTCAGCTTTCATCTTGCTTCCAACCCAAACTGGTGTCTCTCTATTCTTATATGTCAAGCTTGTTAACATCACATTGAATTCATTAACCACAATTAAACATCCTATAATTTGAAGTAAATTATTTCTGAAAATTAAAAAAGTCAATAATATTGTTTCTGGTGTTATTACCAATACAGGGGAAATAGATAGTTGGTTCATATTCTCACTTTCTTACCCAAGGGGAAATTTTAGAAAGAGAAAAATTTCTTTGTGTGTGTGTGTGTGTGTGTGTGTGTGTGTGTGTGTGTGTGTGTTTATAGTAGTGCTGTTTCTCTGAAGAACATCTTTTGACCAGATGTTGAATAGGAAGTGTCTTTTCTGAATCTTTGCCTATTTCAGAAGCATCTTTAAAACTTTCTCATATTTATTGGTCCACTGGCCAATACAGCACTCTAGCAAAGATTAGCTTTCTTTTGGACTAAGTAGGTACAAAACACAAGAAACTAAAGCAACGGAGCTATTTTGTTTGGCTTTGGCAAAGGAATGTAGCACAGCCATTATTTATTTCCCAGGGCATTATTATTTTTTTGAGGCAGGGCCCTATTATGTACTCTGTCTGTCATGGAACTCACTATGTAGACCAAGCTGGTCTCAGACTCACAGAGATCATCCTGTTTCTGTATCCCTAGTGCTGAGATTAAAGGTGTGAGATTCCACACCTGGCCAACATTTCTATCAGTTATATTTCTTCAGATAGAATACTTAATTTACCAGAAAGTCATCAGAAATGAACCAAGTCACTTTGTATTGGAGCTGGAAATAATATTTATTTTCACTTTCAGATTTACAAATGATAGCAACACTACTATCATCTCAATGAGCATCTACACCTACTTTTATGGACCTAGTTTGCCTTAAAAAATATCTGAATGGTAGACAGAGTCATTATTGTTATATTTTATTTTATTATTGAAGGAAGTGAAACCACAGACTTTTCATAACTTGATGCTGACAAACAGCTTTCTTTTGTTTAAAATATATTTTAAACTTGTTTAAAAGATATATAAGATGGAACTCATTTAAATGAAATACCTTGTTTTAATATTTTGCCCACATTTTAGGACACAGTTGTCTAAGGAGTTTCTATTATATTGTTAATGATCTCTCACCGTCTCTAAGAAACACAATATCATCATCTCAATCACTCTGGAGGTAGAGGCAGGAAAGTCGCAAAGCCTGCATAGCACAGTGAGGTTGAATCACAGCGCAACCAATAAAGTCAAAAGGTCCCTCAAATAGTTTTGTTCACTGTCTACTAAAATTATTTAAAATTGTAATTCATTAATAGATTAATGAGGATTAACCATGATCAAAATAAACAACAAAAGTACCACTTGCAAGAGACACAGTTGAAATTGCATCACAGGAAATAAGCCAGAGTTCTCCACAGGAAGGGGAAGGGTTAACATGTTAAACCTTTGACATGTTATACAAGAAGTAAACTACTTTTCAGCATTTATTTATTTATTTATTTATTTATTTATTTATTTATTTATTCTGTAAGCACCTGAGTGTATATATATCTGTGGGATTAGGAGTGACACCATTGGCATGTAAAAGTCAGAGGATATTTCTCTCTTACTGTATGGAACCCCAGGATCAAACTCAGGTTGATAAGCTTAGTGGTAAGTACTTTTTCCCATGGAGCAATCTCACTAGTCCCAATAACTGATTTAGGTACTGATTTATATAAGTTTTCTGTGTAATAGTTTCATATCCTGAAATACTGACATTTAATTGGACTGTTAATTTTTGCTTATCTAGTTTTAATAGGTATAAGAAATTAATTATTTGCTGTCTAACAGAAGCGATTATGGCAAAGAAAAGACCAAGTGTAGATTTTAAAAATGTCTTTGAATATTTGTGTGTGTTGAAGGGAATGCACTCATGTGTGTATGTAAGTGTTCATGCACATGTATATATGGAGGTCAAGGATGGATTTCAGATGCTGGGTGCCTGTTCCAGAAGATTTGTTCTCACTGTCGCTTCCAAACTACCAATAAAGTTAAACCTTAAATCAGAGGATGGAGTTCAGGTGGCCAGAATTTGCCATAGAGTTTTTGGAAGACCAAGATAGGAGGGCACAGGAAGTAGTAAGGAGGGACTTAGAAAGATGTGAAGTTGGGGCTGGAGAGAATGCTCAGTGGTTAAGAGCACCGACTGCTCTTCCAGAGGTCCTGAGTTCAATTCCCAGCAACCACATGATGGCTCACAACCACTTGTAATGAGATCTGGTGCCCTCTTCTGGCCTGCAGGAACACATGCAGGCAGAATATTGTATACATAATAAATAAATAAATTTTAAAAAAAAAAGGACACCCATTTGCCCGAGACCCCAACCACTTCCTGAGAATCAGAGACCAGCCCCCAGCTTCCATCCTGCCCTGGAACTCTAACCTGGACAAGAGGTGAGTGCCTGGGGTCACACCCACAGAGGCCCACACCTGGGTCACAGCCCGGGGCACCAGCCACTCAGGGGAAGACCTGCCCAACTGGGCCCCAGGTCCTGGCCATAGGGCTGGACCCCCCATCCCCACCTGTCTCCAAGACCCTCTGGTGAACCCTACAACCTCCACACCCTGCCTCCACAACCATCTGCCAGAGACCCCAGCCACTTCCCAAGAGCTGAAATCAATAAAACAGAAATAAAGAGAACAATACAAAAGATTAATGAAACAAAGAGTTGGTTCTTTGAGAAGATCAGTAAGATAGACAAGCCCTTATCCAAACTAACCAAAATACACACAGAGAGAGAGCATCCAAATTAACAAAATCAGAAAAGAAAAGGGGGACATAACAACAGACAATGAGGAAATCCAGAGAATCATCAGGTCTACTTCACAAAACTGGAAAATCTAAAAGAAATGGATAATTTTCTGGATACTTACCTCGTACCTAAGTTAAATCAAGACCAGATAAACCATTTAAATAGTCCAATAACCCCTAAGGAAATAGAATCAATCATTAAAAGTCACCCAACCAAAAAATGCCCAGGACCACATGGTTTCACTGCAGAGTTCTACCAGATCTTCAAAGAAGACTTAATACCAATACTCTTTAAATTGTTCCACACAATAGAAGCAGAAGGAATATTACCAAACTCCTTCTATGAGGCTACAATTACCCTGATTCCTAAACCAAACAAAGATGCAACAAAGAAAGAGAACTACAGACTGATCTCCCTCATGAACATTAATGCAAAAATACCAAATAAAATACTGGCAAACAGACTCCAAGAACACATCAAAACAATTATCCACCATGATCAAGTAGGCTTCATCCCAGGGATGCAAGGGTGGTTCGATATATGAAAGTCTGTCAATGTAATACACCATATAAACAAACTAAAAGGAAAAAAAACCCACATGATCATCTCACTAGATGCAGAAAAGGCATTTGACAAAATCCAACACCCCTTCATGATAAAGGTCTTGGAGCAATCAGGAATACAGGAAACATACCTAAACATAATAAAGGCAATCTACTGCAAGCCAACAGACAATATGAAATTAAATGGAGAGAAACTCAAAGCAATACCACTAAAATCAGGAACAAGACAAGGCTGTCCCCTCTCCCCATACTTATTCAATATAGTACTTGAAGTTCTAGCCAGAGCCATAAGACAACATAAGGAGATTAAGGGGACACAAATTGGAAAGGAAGAAGTCAAGCTTACCCTATTTGCAGATGACATGATAGTATACATGAGTGACCCCAAAAATTCAACCAAGGAATTGAGACAGCTAATAAAAACCTTCAGCAACATAGCAGAATACAAGATCAACTCAAAAAAATCAGTCGCCCTCCTATATACAATAGACAAACAGGCTGAGAAGGAAATCAAAGATACATCACCCTTTACAATAGTCACAAATGATAGAAAATACCTTGGGGTTACTCTAACAAAGCATGTGAAGTACCTATATAACAAGAACTTTAAATCCCTGAAAAAAGAAATTGAAGAAGATGTCAGAAAATGGAAAGATCTCCCAAGCTCATGGATAGGCAGGATTAACATAGTAAAAATGGCGATCTTACCAAAAGTAATCTACAGATTCAACGCAATCCCCATCAAATTACCAACACAATTCTTCACAGATCTGCAAAGAATAATACTCACCTTCATATGGAAAAACAAATAACCCAGGATAGCCAAAAGAATCCTGTACAATAAAACAACCTCTGGAGGCATCACAATCCTGACCTCAAGCTCTACTATAGAGCTACCATAATAAAGACAGCTTGGTACTGGCATAAAAACTGACATGTGGACCAATGGAATCGAATTGAAGACCCTGACATTAACCTGCACACCTATGAACATATAATTTTTGACAAAGAAGCCAAAAATGTACAATGGAAAAAAGAAAGCATCTTCAACAAATGGTGCTGACATAACTGGATGTCAATATGTAGAAGGCTGAAAATAGATCCATATCTGTCACCGTGCACAAAACTTAAGTCCAAGTGGATCAAAGACCTCAACATAAATCCAGTTACTCTGAACCTGATAGAAGAGACAGTTGGAAGTGGTCTTGAACACATTGGCACTGGAGAGCACTTTCTAAATATAACACTAGTAGCACAGACACTGAGAGAAACAATCAATCAATGGGACCTGTTGAAACTGAGAAGCTTTTGTAGAGCAAAGGACATGGTCAACAAGACAGAACGACAGCCTACAGAATAGGAAAAGATTTTCACCAACCCCACATCTGACAGAGGGCTGATATCCAGAATATATAAAGAAATCCAGAAGTTAGACATCAAAATACCCAACAGTCCAATTAAAAAATGGGATATAGAACTAAACAGAAAATTCTCCACAGAGGAAGTTCAAATGGCTGAAAGACATTTAAGGAATTGCTCAACATCCCCAATTATCTGGGAAATGCAAATCAAAACAACTCTGAGATACCACCTTACACCTGTCAGAATGGCTAAGATCAAAAACACAGAAGACAGCTTATGCTGGAGAGGATGTGGAGCAAGAGGTACTCCCCTCCACTGCTGGTGGGAATGCAAGCTTGTACAGCCACTTGGGAAATCAATATGGCACTTCCTTAGAAAATTGGGAATCCATCTCCCCCAAGACCCACCTGTAGTACTCTTGGGCAAATACCCAAGGAATGCTCAATCATACCACAAAGGCATTTGCTCAGCTATGTTCATATCAGCATTGTTTGTAATAGCCAGAACCTGGAAACCACCTAGATGCCCTTCAACTGAAGAATGGATAAAGAAAATATGGTACACACACACAATGGAGTACTACTCAGCAAAGAAAAACAATGACATCATGAGGTTTACAGGCAAATGAATGGATCTAGAAAAAAATCACCCTGAGTGAGGTAACCCAAACTCAGAAGGACAAACATGGTATATACTCACTCATAGGAGGATACTAGATGTAAAACAAAGATGACCAGACTGCTACACAACTCCAGGGAGGCTACCTAGAAAACGGGACCCTGGGAAAGACACAGGGATCACCCAATGACAGAGAAATGGATGAGATCTACATGAACAACCTGGACAACAGTGGGAGTAATGAAGGGCAAGGTTTGAGCTAAAGAAGGGTAAGGGGAACAGAAGATCTCAGCTGGATCAAGAACAGAAAGGGAGAACAAGGAATAACAGACCATGATAAATGAAGACCACATGAGAACAAGAATAGGCAGAGTGCTGGAGGTGTCCCCAGAAATCCACAATGATGCATCCTCTGTAGACTGCTGGCAATGGTCGAGAGAAAGCCTGATCTGACCTAGTCTGGTGATCAGATGGCCAAACACCCTAACAGTCCTGCTGGAACTCTCATCCAATAACTGATGGAAGTGGATGCAGAGATCCTCAGCCAGGCCCCAGGTGGAGCTCCAGGTATCCAATTGTTGAGAAAGAGGAGGGATTGTAAGAGTGTGAATTGTTGAGACCAAGATTGTAAAAAGCACAGGGACAAATAGCCAAATGAATGGAAGCACATGAATTATGAACCAAAGGCTGTGGAGTCCCCATCTAGATCAGGCCCTCTGGATAAGTGAGACAATTGAATAGCTTGAACTGTTTGGGAGGCATCCAGTCTGTGGGTCCAGGACCTGTCATTAGTGCATGAGCTGGCTGTTTGGAACCTTGGGCTTACACATGCTCAGCCTGGAAGGAGGGCACTGGACATGCCTGTACTGAATCCACCATGTTTAAATGAATCCCCAGGGGAGTCTTGGCCCTGGAGGAGATGGGAATGGAGGGAAGGGTCTGGAGGGAAGGTGGGTGTGGGTGCAGTTGTGGGGAGGACAGGGGACCCCAGGGCTGATGTGTAAAGTTAAAACACAAATATAATAATAATAATAATAATAATAATAATAATAATAATTGAAATACTTTATTAAGAAAAAAAAAGAAAGTTTTGAAGTCTTTTCAATCCCGATGTATGGAGAGGCAAGGTCATCTGATTGTTCCTCCATAGCTCTTCAAATCTACCAGGTTTTTAACCCAATGTCTGACTCCTGAGTTTTATTTAACAACAGAACAATAAAAGTAATGGCATCAGGTCACTCTCTAACTTTTTCTCCTGAGACAGTCTTTCAGTGAACTAGAATTATCTGGTTTGGGGATAAAAGGGCTAGCCCCAAGCCTCAGTGGTCACCCTGTTTCCACCCTTCACTTTGCTAGGGTTACAGGGATGCAGCCAAATTTTCCATGTGGATGCTAGGAATCCAAACTCATGTCTTAATATCTGATCAGCAAGATCTCTTGTCCATTGAGCCATTGTGCCAGCATGAAGTGTGTGATTTTGATAATCTAACATTTATTTACATTCTAACATATTGCATGCATTGAAGTTTTACTTCAATGTCAAAGTTTATGGGCAGAAGCATAAAGCTTATATAGAGGTAAGGTGCATTTCCCTGATGTCTAAGGACATTGAACATTTCTTTAATTGTTTCTGCACCATGTGTGATTCCTCTATTGAGAATCCTCTGTTCAGCTCTGTACCCTATTTTTAATTGGATTATTTGGTTTACGATATCTAATTTGTTGAGTTCTTTATATATTTTGGATTTTAGACCTCTATCAGATGTGGAATTAAAAATCTTTTACCATTATGTAGGCTGCCTTTGTTGATTGATGGTGTCTTTTGCCCCACAGAAGCTTTTCAATTTCATGAGGTCCCATTTATTAATCATTGAGCTTAGTGCCTGCACTATTGGTGTTCTGTTCAGGAAGTCATCTCCTGTGCCAGTGTGTTTAAGACTTTTTTCCCACTTTCTCTTCTATCAGGTGCAGTGTGTCTGGTTTTATGTTGAGGTCTTTGATCCATCTGGACTTGAATTTTGTGCAGGGTGATAAATACAGATATTTTTGCATTTTTCTACAGAAAGACACCCAGTTTGACCAGCAGCATTTGTTGAAGATGCTTTCTTTTTTCCAGTGTTTATTTCTGGTTTCCTTGTCAAAAGTCAAGTATCCATATATGTGTGGATTTATGTCTGGATCTTCAATTCAATTACACTGCTCAACATATCAGTTTTTATGCCAGGACCATGTGGTTAGTATTACTATCGCTCTGTCTTACAACTTGAAATCAAGTATAATGATACTTCCAGCCGTTTTTTTATTGTTCAGGATTGTTTTAGCTATCCTGAGTTTTTGTTTTACTTTAAGATTATATCTTACATCTGTCAGAATAGATAAGATCAATAACACAAGTGACAATTCATGTTGTCAAGCATGTGGAGCAAGTTGATCACTCCTCCTTTGTTGGTAGGAGTGAAAACTTTTATAGCCACTATAGAAATCAATGTGGAAGTTCCTCAGAAAACTAGAAATAGATCTATCTGAAGACCCAGTTATACCACTCCTGGGCATATACTCAAAGCATACTCCATCTTACCACAAGGACACTTGCTCAACTGTGTTCATTGTGGCCTTATTCATATTAGGCAGAAACTGGAATAAACCTAGATGTCCCTATACTGAAGAATGGATAAAGAAAAAGTGGTACATTTACAAAATGGAGTATTACTCAACTATTAAGAAATGACATCATGAAATTTGCAGTCAAATGGATATAACTAGAAAAATTTATCCTGAGTGAGATAACCCAGATATAGAGAGACACATATAGTATATACTCACTTTTAACATGATATTAGTTGTTAAGTAAATGATAATTAAGCTATAATCCACAAACCCAGAGAAGTTAGGCAAAGAGGAGCACTCTAGGAAGGATGCATGGACTTCCCTGGGAAGGGAAAATAGAATAAATTTTGGGGTGGAATGGTGGGGAGGGGGGCAGATGAGAACAGGAGCAGGAAAGATCAGGTGAGGGGGAGAGATAGCTGGAATTGGGGAGCATTGGTGTGGTGTGGTGTGGTGTGGTGTGTGTGTGTGTGTGTGTGTCTGTGTGTGTGTAAACCTAGTGCAGTGGAAACTTCATGGAATCAATGAGCGTGATCAAAGTGTGGTTTTCTACTAATGGAGGATATGGAGTCTAAATGGCCATCTTTTTTAGTGGACAAATCCTCCAGTGGTGGAACTTGGTAGTATTGGGTTGAGTTGTTGGCTGAGGGGGTCCTGTGGAGATCCCTAAAGTACCCAGGCCAATGCTAGGCCAGAAGATTACTCTGAAAACTGACAGCAGGGATCCCCATTGGGGATCAGGACACATCCCTGTAGCTCATTGAGGATAAGAGAGGTTGAGTTCAATAGAGAAGTCACTGGGAAAGATAATATACTTGCAACAAGCAACTTCCATGTCCCGCACTCTGGCCAGGCTTACTTGGGTACTGGAGGCAGAGAGGGGTAGATCCCGACCTCTTGATTGTCTGTGGAGCACACTAAAGGGTATCCTGGAGCCAGATACATCACCCAAAAGGTTACGCAAAGAGTTTGAGTCAGGGGAGAAGGGTGAAGTCAGAACCCAAGCAAAGGAGTCAGGTACACCAGGTTAATGGTTTTCAAATCCTATAATCTCAGTGGAATGAAAGGCTTCCCATAGTCCATGGAGGAAGTTCACATTCAAACCACAAATAGTAGCAGGAATCTAGTCTTAAATGTAGTCTTGGATAATTCTCAGCAGGAATGATTGGAAAACAATGCTGTTAATGCTGTTAGAGACATTTAAAAAATACAAAGGAAGCTGGGTAGTGATGGTATATTATTTTAATGCCAGCACTTGGGAGGCAGAGGTGCAGGTGGATCTCTGAGCTTAAGGCCTGCCTGCTCTACAGAGTGAGTTTCAGGACAACCAGGGCTGCACAGGGAAACCCTTTCTTAAAAAACAAAGAGAAAACAAAACAAAATGCAAAGGAAGCTTAGAGCTGACTAAAACAAAGTTGTTTTTGGCCTTCTTCATCGAAGAAGAAAAGTTCAGAAGCCAAACAGGGAAAGATGCCAGTGAGGCTAGATGGAAGGAGAGCTCATTCAATATAACAGCAGCAAATTGAATGTAACTGAAACAGGGGCTGGAGAGACATCACAACATTTAAGGTGCTTGCTGTTCTTGAAGAGGACCAGAGTTGGGTTCCTGGGACTTAGATCATGTAATTCAAAATTGCCTGTAATTCCAGCTCCAGGGGATCCAACAGCCTCTTCACATGAACCCTCATGCATGTGGACATGTATACAAGAAACACACACACACACACACACACACACACACACACACACACACACACCAACTAGAGATGATTCACAATAGAGTCCTGGCAATTTGTGACAACACTGGAAGTTATATATCGTTTTCTACACAATATGTCCCAAGAGATGTGTCACCTCACTATAGAAATGGGTGTTTTATAGGTGGACATTACCAGAGTTAAACTGGTCAAGTACAATATCACTTTTTCCATGATTTTCCTTACATCACCATGGACACAGTAATGACTATGGATAGTAGGTCACATTGAACTTCATAAAGAGAACAAATAACACTATGTCAGGAAAGTAAAATATCCCTGTAATTCAGGTGTATTTTCTACACAGAGAAAAATAATATTGCTTCAGGAAAAGTGTCAGATGATATATGGCTACCCTCGATAGCTTAAGGTGAGAATATTTGGGGAGTCAATATTTCAAAGAAGTACATGATCATGATGAAGTAATACAAAAGTTCAAAAGTTAGAAGATTCCACAGAAAAACTGTTTTGGTATCTTCAGAATACATAGACTTGAAAAAAATGAGAATTGTTTGGGCTATAAGAGATAAAATATTATATGATATAATCAAATGTAGTATACTGACATAGAAGAATCTTGACCTGAGTAAAACTTACACAGTCTTGGGGAAATTGAAGAAATTTGAATGTGTGCTGAATATTAAAGTTATTATGAAATAATTATTTGCTTAGATCCTCACAATACAATGGATTTGGTCTTTGTTTTCAGAAAATATGTGCACTGATTAAGGGCACAGTAAAATGCTGATGTTGCCAACTTCCAAAAAAGTTGTATGGTCTGTAGGCTCATACAAGAGAAGGAAATGATAATTCTAGCAAATTATATTGACAATATTAGCTCCTACGAAGGGAACAGGAGCCTTTGGGACATACTTCTGATATGTCTAGGACTAGGGACACTAACATTTTATTATGGTAGAGCTCATAGGAACTATGAAAGACCAATAGCTTCTGTAACCACACTTGTAATAAAGCAGGGACAGATTGTGCGTCAATTAAAAACAATTTCATACATGTAAATGTATAAAATGCTTTTATTTCATTAATGCTTAATGATGCATTGAGAAATTATAGATCATTTTTTGGAGGATGCAATATTCTAAAAATTGATAAACAAAGGTTAGATGGAGTGTATTTAATTTTCTATAAATCTAGGTTAACAGCCAATACGTGGAATAATATTTCTCCCTATGGAGTTATGCCAACTTGTAAGTAAAAATAAAGACAAAATTAAAATAACATTTTATAATGTTTGAAGAATTACCATTAAAATTATTAAAACAGATACTAATAAAGTCTTTTGAAATGACTACTAAGTCACAAGAAATATAAAAGTTAGAGGCACATATTTAAAGCAATTGAAAACAACAACTTAGCAGGATTCAATTGTAAAAGTACAGACTATGCCAAAAAAGAAACTACTCAGTAAGTACCTACATTCATCATCAAACACAATGTGAGTTAGATAGAAAAGGAGAGTTATGCACTAAAGGAGGCAAAAAGACACTGTCTCTCCTGCTTGGGCCTTGTTTCAATTCCAGTAAATATAGACTAATAAATGATAGTATTTTTTTTCTAAGATTAGTGTTGGTGATTTGGGTATATATATATATATGTGTGTGTGTGTGTGTGTGTGTGTGTGTGTGTGTGTGTGTGTGTGTGTGTGTTTTAATTTTACACATCAGCCATGGGGACCCCTGTCCTCCCCCTCCCGCCCCCACCCCTACTTTCCTCCCAGACCCTCTCCTCCTTTCCCATCTCCTCCATGGCAAAGACTCCCCTGGGGATTCATTTAAACCTGGTGTATTCAGTACAGGCAGGTCCAGTCCCCTCCTTCCAGGCTGAGCATGTGTCCCTGTGTAAGGCCAAGGTTCCAAACAGCCAGCTCATGCACTAATGACAGGTCCTGGTCCCACAGACTGGATGCCTCCCAAACAGTTCAAGCTATTCAATTGTCTCACTTATCCAGAGGGCCTGATCCAGCTGGGGCCTCCACATCCTTTGGTTCATAATTCATGTGCTTCCATTCATTTGGCTATTTGTCCCTGTGCTTTTTACAATCTTGGTCTCAACAATTTATGCTCTTAGAGTCCCTCCTCTTTCTCCACAGTTGGACACCTGGAGCACCACCTGGGGCCTGGCTGAGGATCTCTGCATCCACTTCCATCAGTTATTGGATGAGAGTTCCAGCAGGACTGTTAGGGTGTTTAGCTATCTGATCACCAGACTAGGTCAGATCAGGCTTTCCCTCGACCATTGCCAGCAGTCTACAGAGGATATATCATTGTAGATTTCTGGGGACCTCTCCAGCACTCTGCCAACAGTCCAATTAAAAAATGGTCTCTAGAACTAAACAGAATTCTCAACAGAGGAAGTTCAAATGGCTGAAAGACATTTAAGGAATTGCTCAACATCCCTAATTATCCGGGAAATGCAAATCAAAACGACTCTGAGATACCACCTTACACCTGTCAGAATGGCTAAGATCAAAAACACAGAAGAGGGCTTATGCTGGAGAGGATGTGGAGCAAGGGGAACTCTCCTCCATTGCTGGTGGGAATGCAAGCTTGTACAGCCACTTTGGAAATCAATATGGCACTTCCTTAGAAAATTGGGAATCCATCTCCCCCAAGACCCAGCTATACCACTCTTGGGCATATACCCAAGGAATGCTCAATCATACCACAAGGGCATTTGCTCAGCTATGTTCATATCAGCATTGTTTGTAGTAGCCAGAACCTGGAAACAACCTAGATGCCCTTCAACTGAAGAATGGATAAAGAAAATATGGTACATATACACAATGGAGTACTACTCAGTAGAGAAAAACAATAACATTATGAGGTTTACAGGCAAATGGATGGATCTAGAAAAAATCATCCTGAATGAGGTAACCCAGACTCTGAAAGACAAACATGGTATGTACTCACTCATAGGAGGATACTAGATGTAAAACAAAGATGACCAGACTGCTACACAACTCCAGGGAGGCTACCTAGGAAAGACACAGGATCAACCAATGACAGAGAAATGGATGAGATCTACATAAACAACCTGGATGACAGTGGGAGTAATGAAGGGCAAGATTTGAGGGAAAGAAAGCTTAGGGGAGCAGGAGATCCCAGCTGGATCAAGAACAGAAAGGGAGAACGAGGAATAACAGACCATGATAAATGAAGACCACATGAGAACTTGATTTGGGGATTTTGTAGTTTTGTATAAACTGAATATTTTTTCTAGCTTTATGAGAGGCATAATTGATATTTTAGTAGATATTGCATTGAATCTACAGATGGCCTTGAGTAATAAGTTTATGCTAACAACACTGGTTTTTTAATTCACAAACATAGGTTCCATTTTTGTGTGTTCTCTTGCTTTTTCCATCAGTGCTTAATGGTTTTCAAAGTAAAGATCTCTAAAATATATTTTTGTGTTTTGTGTGTGTGTCCCTCTCTGTGCGTGCGCCTGCCGTGGAATACATGTATAGGTTAAAAGACAATTTAAGGGAGTCGAGTGGGTTCTCTTCTTCTACCTTGAGGGTCTTAGAGATTGAACTCAGGTCATCAAGTCATGTTAGCAGGTATCTTTACTCATTAAGACTTCTTGATAGCCTTGTGTAGAGGTCTCTTACATCCTTGTTTAAATTTATTCCTAAGTAATTCATTTTTTATCACTATTACAGATGAGATTATTTCTGTTACATTATTTTCACAAAATTTTCTATTTGCGTATAAAAATGCTACTCATTTTTATATGTTGAGTTGTTTTAGGTTTTACCTGCAACATCATTGAATTTGGCTGTTACTTCTGTTAGAGTTAGATTTATCATTGCTATGATGAAACTGCATGACCAAAACAACTTGGAGGGGAAAGAGCACATGTAGCTTATGGTTCCAAATTGTTGCTCATCATTGGAAGAAGTCTGGACAGGAACTCAAACACGAAAGGAACCTGGATGCAGGAGCTGATGCAGAGGCCATGGGGTAGTACTGTTTACTGGCTTGCTCCTCCTGTCTTGCTCAGCTTTCTTTCTTTTAGAACCCAGGAGCACCAGACCTGGGACAGCACCACTAACAATGGGCTGGTTTGTCTTCCATCAATAACTAATTAAGAAAATGATCCACAGGCTGGCCTTTGGCCCAATCATATAGAGGCATTTTCTCAATTAAGGTTCCCCCCTCTCTGATGTCCCTAGCTCTTGTCAAGTTGACACAAAACTAACCAAGACAGGAGGCACACCTGGGGTTATTGCATGGGTATACACACACACACACACACACACACACACACACACACACACACCAGATTGGCTTCACCCTAGTTCTTTTCTTCAAAATGAAAAATGGCACTTACTCTAACACTTTGGTCTCAGAAATATCTGGGTTAGAAATCTCTGATTTTCTCTTGTTGTTGTCTTTAAACTATTTTTCTTCTTTGTGTTTCATTTTGTTTATATCCAACGGGAAGCAGACTTTGCAAAGATTGAATGGCATAGTGTCAGCAAAGTCAGCATATGACCCAATACATAGTAAATATTGATAAATGGTGTGATAGTTTGAATGTAATTGGCCCCCATAATCTCATTGGTGGTGGGCTTTGAGATCTTTTGCTCAAGCTTCTCTCAGTGTGACACTAAATCCATTTCATGTTGCCTGCAAGATGTCAAACTCCCAGCTAATTCTCAGCACCATGTCTACCTACACACAGCCATGTCCCACCATGGTGGTAATATATTGAATCTTTGAATTGTACATGAATCACCACAATTAAGAGGTGCTGTGCTCATGGTGTCTCTTCACAGCAATGGAAACCCAAACTAAGACAAATGGTATCTACCTCTGTTTGTACATTTCTTAATCGAGTTTCCCTACTCTTGGATGATGTTAGCTTGTGTCAGGGTGACATAAAACTACCCAGCACAACTTCTAACAAAGTGTTTTTTGTTTGTTTGTCTGTTTTTTTTTTTTTTTCTTTTTGTGGTATAGCCTATAGATTATTTTACATGTAAAGCCATGTAATCTACATCAAGGACCACATGGCTCCTTCACTGGCAACTTGGATTCAGTTAAGTTATTTTTCTTTATTGGTACATTATGAGTCCTTGCAACTATTTTTATCTACTACAGACCTTTGTAATTTTGTTACCTTTCAAGCTGTCTAACCTGGAATAAATTAACTTTAATTGTAAAGTTAATTATTTTATTCTACTTACCTGCATTTTGAGTTTTGACATCTAAATTAACTTCTTTCACACTCTAGATCTTTAAAAATTATCATGATTATTATTTTAATGATTATTTTTCATTTTTTCTAGAAGGTGTTTTACACACCACAATATTTATATATTCTCCATTTTATTGCTTTACCAATGGATTAAAAACTTTTTAATATTTTTCTGTTACTCATTAGTGTTCTTTAATTTTCAATACATCTCTTTACCATTTCTTCTGTGATAGGTATGGTGCTGTGGAATATTACTTTAAGATGTGTTACATTTGTTTATTCTGTAGAATATTTGTTTAATGATGCAAAGATGTGTTGTATGCTTTTATGTTGCTTAACTCTGTGTAGCTTTATTACTTTGCCTGCCTAAAAAACCCAGTTAGTCTAATGAAGAGCTAAATAGCCAAAAGGTAGGAAGGAGAGAGAAATAGGCAGGACTGCCAGGCAGAGAGAATAAATAGAAGGAGAAAAAGGGAAGAAGGAGGAGTGAGAAAAGGAGGAGAGGAGGAAGCTAGGGGCCAGACACTAAAGCATCCAGCCAACAACAGAGTAAGAAGTAAAGAAAGATATACAGAATAGAGAATGGTAATAGCCCAGAGGCAAAAGGTAAATGGGATCATTTAAGTTAAGAAAAGCTGACTAGAAACAAGCCAAGCTAAGGCTGGGCATTCATAAGAAAGAAAAAGTCTCAGTATATTTATTTGAGAGCTGGGGGGTGCAGGCTCCCAAAGTCAAAGAGTAAACAATAAGAACAAAAACAATAACAATAACAAACTACAATATGGTGTCATTGAGTCCTCCTAGGTCTGTCCAGGAGAGTCTGAATTTCTTATTTTTAAGGACAGCTTTGCTGGTTACACTATGTTTTTGTTGTTATTGTTGTTGTTGTTGTTGTTTTTTTTTTTTTTTTGATAGCTATTTTCTGCTAGGTTTAAGTGGTAAGCTACATTAGTTCTATCTTCACAGAACCTACATTCAGTAACTAATGGAAGCAGATGCAGTGGGCTACAACCAAGTACTGGGCTGAGCTCCTAGACTTCAGTTGAATAGAGGGAGGAGGGATCACAGGAGAAAGTGAGGTCGAGATCATGATGGGGAAAACCACAGAGACAGTTGACCTAAGCTGGTGGGAGCTCATGGACTCTGGCCTGTCAGCTGGGGAATATGCATGCAACTGAAGTAGGCCCTCGGAATGTGGGTGACAGTTATGTGGCTAGATCTGTTTGAGGGGCCCCTGGCAGTGGGACCAGGACTTATCCCAGGTGTAGAAAATTGCTTTTTAGAACACATTCCCTAAAGTGGGATATCTTGGCATAGAAGGGAGAGCCTCCTGCCTCAACTTAGCATGCCAGACTTTGTTGACTCCACAAGGGAGGCCTTACCCTCTCTGAGGGGTGGATGGGTGTAGTTGGAGAGCTTCTCTCCAGCCCCTGCCAAGCCCTATTAGTCCAACAACCCACTTATAAAATAAACACACAGACATTCATATTATTTAAATTGCTTGGCCATTAGCTCAGGCCTACCATTGTCTAGCTCTTACTCTTATATTTAGCCCATTTCTATTAATCTATACTTTGCCACGTGGCTTGTGGCTTATTAGTACCTTACATCTTGTCATGGCAGTGGCTGGCCGTATCTGTCTGCCTTCGCCTTCCACTTCCCAGAATTCTCCTCTCTCCTTGTTCTGCCTATACTTCCTGCCTGGCTACTGGCCAATCAGCACTTTATTCATACAGATTAATATCCACAACAGATGGGGGTGGGAGGTGGGCAGAAGAAGGGGAGAGAGGGCAAAACTGGATTGGGTAAAGGTACCATTGTAAGAGAGGACATTTACAAGAAATGCCGTTTCTTCCAAGGGCATGTTGATTGTTACTTTTATTATCTGGTATTTGCAAGATAAGGGCACAAGGAAAGTGCCCTCCAATTTGTAGTAGAGCTAGTTTCCAGTTCCAGACACTTGTAGTTCAAATGTGCTTAATCAAAATGAAATCCATCACTTAGATGATATATTTGCTGGAAAGTTTTGGCCTGCACAATTGGCTGTTTTGTTTGTTTGTTTCTTTTTTTTCATATGGAACTTAAACTTTAAACTTCTATGGTTCATTTGGAGCATACATTATCAAATAACAGTCCAGTCTAAGAAATGAACCTACATGACAATTACATTAGTGGCCTTTGACTCTGTCTCCCTACTATCTGTAAGTAGAACCTGTTGTGGTCTATGCTAAGAATGGTCACAAATATTCCGTATGGATTTGACTATTAATATTGGAGAAGGTAGGGCTATGCAATCAAGTTATTATGCTGAAAGGTAAGCCCACAAAAGATCATCACACTTAAAGCCCCAAAGAAAATCTTTGCTGGCTGGTGGCTGCTTGGGAACTTGGCAAAATCATGCAGCCATAAGCCTTACAGTACTTTGTTTTTTTATGCACACACAAAAAAGCAGATCCTGGCTGGTGCACTTCCATTCGTAAGAAACAGACCTATAGAAGCCCAAAAGCAGTTAATACATTTGGGGCCTTTTCACTTGCGGGCTTTCTTGGAACTAACTGCAGGTTAGGTCTTTGTTCCCATTTTGTAGGTTTTGGGACCTAGGTGCTGGGTTTTAGGGTTAGAATGGTGTCATTAACATGGTGTCAGTCATCCTAAGGTCTGGGGCCTGGGAGAGTGGCTATTATATTATATTATTCTCATCTGTGTGCAAAACAAAAAATTAATGTTATTCCTTTTATAGTTGAGGAATGAGGATTGAAAAAGATCACTTTGACATTGCATTGTCTGTAGTAACACTGAACAAGTTAACTGACTCATAAGAACCAATGAAAAAGAATTCTAACATATTTAAAATCTTCCTTATGCTAATGCATCCAGATATTAGAAACAAATTGATTATATCTGTAAAACAGAAAAGGAAGAAAAGTGATACCCTCCCGGAGGCAGCAGGGAGAGTTTAATAAGCTGCCTGAAATCACTCAACCTACAACATATCTAAAATGTTAATTAAGCAACTTTTTTTTTTCATCCTCACCTTTGCTCTGCTGGCTTTAGTAAAAGCCTGTCTGCCAGCATATCTCTCCACAGGTACCTATAATTCTGTTTGAAGTTGGTGATCTGGGCTTGGCTCATAACATTCACAGTAGATTTACCTGAAAGATCAATAAAAGCATGTTCAAAGCTAGATTGGCTTCATAGAGACCGGGATTGTTATTAATTCATACAACTTCCTTAAACTTTCAGTATAAAGAAAAGAGAAAGAAACTTGAGAATATTCACATTGTAAGAAATTTTATTGGTATCATGGAATCTCAGAATTGGTTTGGAGCCCAGTGAATCCCTTCATATGTCAAAATTTGTAGAAGTGCCAGGTGCTGGGCCCTTCTTAAATCTTCTAGGAGGTCTTAGAATCATCAATCAAATAAAAAAATCTTTGGTGAATTTCTGCTTCTTTACCCTGGATGCTGTGTAAGGTTAGTAACGTGGGTCTTGCTCTTCTGTGAAGAGATGTCACTGGCCTCTGTAGAGGATGTGTATCTTGCTGTTAAATGTAATTTTAATTTTATGAAGGAGTTGAAGATAGCAAAGAATAAGGTACCTCAGTTAAAGAAAGTGTGAAAGTTCCATGTGAAAAAAGAAAAAACAAAAGAAAAAGTAAGGCTGTTGTGGGTGAGGGAGAAAAGGTAAAGTAATATTTCAGGATATATCTAATGATCTAGAAATATAAATAAATTGTCTAGGAACCAAATGGAAACCTAGCTAGGGTGATCCTGAGTGATTTATTGAACAACTTGAGTCTCAGTTTGTATAACTGAGAAAATAGCTGTGATTTAAAGAAAGTGTTTTTTTTTTAATTTATAAAAATGGGGGTTTTAAAGAATTATTTTGAAATGTATCCTCTGCAACAGAGATTCTATGTCTTAAGGGACAAGGAAGCAGAAGGGAAGATATTTGCACCATATTCTGTGGTTTGAAGAGTTTTTGTGGGAGTGGTGGTATTTCCACAGCTTGAAGTCAACTTAAGGATCCTTGTCAATTTAAGAAAAGCAGAGCATTCCAGCAACAGGGTAGAGTTTGATTACATATCAGTAATTTACCTTGCATCCATCACTCATTAGAAATGGGACTCATGTAAGGGCAGTTGTACTCCAGCTATTTTAAAATTTAGATTTGTTAAAAAAAAAAAACCCAAAAAACCCTATTGTTGGCCAAGAGTGTAAAATTAGGACCAAGAAACTAATCAACCTGCAGAGAAGCTTTGATCTCTAAAATTCTGGAATTATCAGTAATTAGAGGAGATTTAAATAGGCTAAATGGTGGGATTAAGGTTGAATTATTATCACTTTGCACACTAAAATGTTGATTTTTGTTTCTGGTAACAGAAAGAGCCCTTTAGTAAAACTGAGTTTTCATTTTGAATCAGATAACCTATAGATTCTATCTGGTTCAATTTAATAAACTGTTTTATCTCATCAGCAGTTTGCCATTAGTACTCACCACAGTGAAGGAAAAATGTTGGTCTAGAGCTTTCTTTACTCACCTATTTTAACTATTCTCTTCAAGGGAGTACTGGCAGGATTTGGGAGAGGATAATTTCATAAGGGCTTTTTATAACTATTTTAACATTTGAGCATACATTTCAAACTTTTAATGTACATTTTTAATACCATAAAAACCCAGCAAGTACACGCAATGCTGTAATACTTAACTTAATGTAATGCTTAATACTAACTTGCTAACATGGGCTACCAAATTGACGTATTTTAATTCTGATCTGGAGAGTTTCCTAACATATGCATATTTTTTATATATTAAAAATGTGTCATTAATTATTTATTCACCAGCTGTTCATTGATTAGGAGTTAGTTGTGTGTGTTGGTGTTCAGATGTTTGGAGAAGGAAATATTTTTTGTCTGTTTGTTAATTTAATTTATCCATCTTTTAAAATTGATGCTATTACCTTCTTTGGATGACAAACACAAGTTTAGTGTTAATTCATTAAGCATTTATTAAGATATTCAAATACTAGGTGGAGCTAGGGGAACTCCACAGCAGAAGGGGAGGAAAAATTGTAGGAGCCAGAGGGATCAAGGACACCATGAGAACATGGGCCACAGAATCATTGAGGCAGGGCTTGTAGGGGACCACAGATACTGACTCATCAAACATGGACCCTGTATGAGTCTGAACTAGGTTTTCTGTATATATGTTATGGATATACAGCATGGTGTTCTTGTGAGACTCCCAACAGTGGGGGCGGGGGCTGTCTCTGACTCTTTTGCCTGGGCTTGGGACTCTTTTCTTCCTACTGGGTTGCCAAATCTTGCCATGATATAAGGGTTTGTGCCCATCCTTTTTACATATTGTAATGCTATGTTCATTGGCTATCCTTGGGAGGCCTCTTCTCCTTCTCCTTCTTCTTCTAGAAAACAGAGGAAGAACTGATCTTGGAAGGGAGGTGGGGCTAGGGACTTGGAGGATAGGAGGTAGGGGAAACTGCTGTCAGGATGTAATGTATGAGAGAAGTATAAAACTTTAAAAAGAAATGTTTTAGTGTCAGGTTTCAAAAATAAAATTGTACTCTGAGAATAAAGCTAGTGAAAGAGACAAAAATTAAACAAATAACTACACATAGAGGAAAACTTTTAAATCTGTTCTGGGGATTTATTGACTCCAAGGCCTTGGGCATATGAGGGAAGCTCTCTAGTATTAAGCCTCATTCCAACCAGTGTGGATTTTTTATAGAAAAAAAAATGTTAGGAAAGTGGAATGAGTAAGTTATCTCAAAATACAGACTAAGGAAAGACCTTCTTTCTACAAAAGCACTTCAATTGCAACCTGTGGTTAATTAAAATTGACTAGTAAACTGAAACAGAAGAAGAACCTCTACCCAGAGGTGCTGAGGCAGAAAGTGCTTGGACCCATCACATTTCCACCTAAGGAAGTTCAGTTTGAATGAGCAAAATGCATGTGAGAGAGAGAGAGAGAGAGAGAGAGAGAGAGAGAGAGAGAGAGAGAGAGAGGTGGAGATAAGAATTAGGTAAGGTCTGCTCGCAGAAAGTCTTAATGGAGATAGAGTTTAGATTGCATCTGGGGGTGGTCAAGAATTCTTCTAAAAATCCAAACAAAGAAGTACAACTTCTTTAGTGGCTACAGAAAATACATCAGCAGACTTGATATGGGTTAGATAGACTTCATATGAGGCTAGGAGGAAATGAAGGATTTAAACTAGGATAATGATGGAGAGTGTAGAGAACAGAAGGTTGATTTAAGGTTGATTTTGAATACTAAATTGATATGGCTTCATAGGTAGTATGAATTGTGAATTAGGGGAAACTATCCAGTATACTTCCTGAGTTACTGGTTTGAGTACCTAGGTAATTGATGGTCACTGTCAAAGAGAATTAGTGAATGAAAACTGGAAATCTTCATGGGGAAGAGATAGATATTCCAGTTTTGTCATATCAAATGTTAGAAGCTAGAGAGACATCTGAGTGGCAACACTAACTAAAATCTAGATTTTATAAAGGAGTTGAGAAAAGCATATAGATTTTAGAATTCCTGGTGGTCAATCAGGAGCTAAAGTTGAAGATGGAACAAATCATTATTTGTGTGACATTCTATAGTTGGAAAGTTATATTTACATTTTAGGATATGTTATATCTATATGCCCTCATCAAGTTGTTCATATGAAATATGTTCTGTTAAATTATGTTGCTTTATAGAGAAGTTTTCAACAAAGACTGTTGGAAACATTTGACTGAGAATAGCTGAGAAGTGTACCCAGGAGTATATCTGAATCAGGAAGATGCATTACTCTTCCGAGGTTTCCCAGAGTCTACCTTTAGTACATATCCAAAAGAGGCATGCATATTTAGAAACTAGAGCTTTCATTTCCTTTCCTTCCCTTTCCTTCCCTTTCCTTTCCTTCCCTTCCCTTCCCTTCCCTTCACTTCACTTCACTTCACTTCACTTTCCTTCCTTTTCCCTTCCTTTCCTTCCTCACTCTCTTTTATTGAAAATAGATTCTGATGCCCAGGAACCCCTACCCATCACTGCCCCAGTTGCTAGCCAGCAGGGAAGACTCCTGCATGCAGATTCCCCCACCAAAATTTCCCATCAGGCCTTGTAACCTATAAGACCCATGCCCTTCCCCAAACCCACCCTTCCCCCTGCAACCTCAGTAGCTTCTAGAGACAAAGAATACACCAGCTCTGATTGGACCAAGTGCAGCTCCCTGAGGCACAGAATCCACCAGCTCCAATTAGATCAAGAGCTACAGTTGTGCCCAGAGTGGCCCACTGAGACCCAGACACAGTAAGCACAGATTGGACTAAGAGAAGCTCACTCAGACACAGGTACCTCTTGCACATATTGGAAGAAGAGATGGGTAGATGCCAGTGTAAAAATACATACAAGAACATAAAGAACAGTATACCACCAACAGAACCTATCAGTTCTAAAACAGCAAGACCTGAACATTGCAACATAGAAGAAGCAGAAGAAAGTTACCTTAAAAATAACTTTATGAAGATGATAGAGGCCTTTAAAGAGGACATGAAAATTTCTCTTAAAAAAGTGAGCAAAAAAAACAAACAAAAAATTGGAACAAATCAATAAATTCCTTTAAGAAAGCCAGGAAAACCAAGAAAAAGCAATTAAACAGGTGAAGGAAAGAGTTCAAGACCTGAAAATTGAAATAGAAGCAATGAAGAAGATTCAAACTGAGGGAATGCTGGAAATAGAAAATCTGAGTAAACAAACAGGAACTACAGCTGCAAGCATAACAGAATACAAGAGATGGAAGACAGAATCTCTAGTGTAGAGGATACAATAGAGGAAATAGATTCATCAGTCAAAGAAAACACTAAAGTCAAAAACAGTAAAATCAAAAACATCCAGGAAATCTGAGATACCAGGAAAAGGCCAAACCTAAAAATAATAGGGAAAGAAGGAGAAGAATACCAACTCAAAGGCACAGAAAATATATTCAACAAAATCATAGAAGAAAACTTTCCCAATTTAAAGAAGAAAATACCTAAGATGATAAAAGAAGTTTATAGAACACCAAATAGACTACACCCCCAATAAGTACCCTTGCCACCTAATAATTAAACCACTAAACATACAGAATAAAGAATATTAAGAGCAGCAAAGGAAAAAGGCCAAGTAACGTATAAAGGCAGACTCATCAGAATAACACCTGACTTCTCAATGGAAGTTCTGAAAGCCATAAGGTCCTGCACAGACATAATGCAAACAGAGATCACAGATGCCAGCCCAGACTACTATACCCAGCAAAACTTTCAATCACTATAGATGGAGTGAACAAGACATTCTAAGACATAACCAGATTTAAACAATATATATTCACAAATCCAGCCCTACAGAAAACACTGGAAGGAAAACTCCAACCTAGAGAAGTTGGATACACCCACAAAAACACAGGCAATAGATAGCCCCAGAAATAAATCCTAAATAAGGGAAATACACACACACTACCATCAAAAGATAACAGGAGCTAACAATCACTGGTCATTAATATCCCTTTGCCTATAAAGAGAAACAGGCTAACAGAATGGATACGAAAACAGGATCCATCCTTTTGCTGCATACAAGAAACATACCTCAACTTCAAAGACAGACACTACTTCAGATTAAAAGGCTGGGAAAACACTTCCCAATCAAATGGACTTAAGAAGCAAGCTGGTGTAGCTATCCTAATATCTAACAAAATAGACTTCAAACTAAAATCAATCAAAAGAGATTGGGAAGGGCATTACATATTCATCACAGGAAAGATCCACCAAGATGAAGTCTGAATTATGAACATTTATGCCCCAAATACAAGGGCACCCACATAAGTAAAAGAAACATTACTAAAGATTAAATCACACACAAAACCCCACAAACTAGTAGTGGGAGACTTCAACACCCCACTTTCACCAGTGTACAGATTTGCTGGACAGAAACTTATCAGAGAAATAAGGGACCTAAGAGATATTATGACTCAAATGAACTTAAGAGATATCTATAGAACATTCCACTTTAACACAAAAGAATATACATTCTTCTCGGCACCCTATGGAACCTTCTCTAAAATCGACCACATACTCAGTCACAAAGCAAATCTCAACAGATAAAAAAAAAAAATGGAATAACTCCTGTATTTTATCAGACCATGATGGCTTAAAGTTAGATTTCAACAACAAAAATTACAGAAAGTCTACAATCTCATGGAAGCTGAATAATGCTCAACTGAATGAACAATGGGTCAAGGAAGAAATAAAGAAAAGAAAGATTTCCTAGAATTCAATGAAAATGAATGTACTACATACCCAAACTTATGAGACACTTTGAAAGCAGTGCTAAGAGGGAAATTCATAGCACTAAATTCCCACATAAAGAAGTTGTGAAAATCTCACATTAGCAACTTAACAGCACATCTAATAGCTCTAGAACAAAAAGAAGGAAACTCATCCAGAAGGAATAGACTCTAGGAAATAATCAAATTGAGGGCTGAAATCAATAAAATAGAAACAAAGAGAATAATACAAAGAACTAATGAAACAAAGAGTTTGTTCTTTGAGAAAATAAACAAGATAGACAAAGCCCTTATCCAAACTAACCAAAAAGCAGAGAGAAAATATCGAAATTAACAAATCAGAAATGAAAAGCTGACACATAACAACATACAATGAGGAAATCCAGAGAATTGTCAGGTCATAGGTCTAAAACCTATACTCCACAAAATTGGAAAATCTAAAAGAAATGATAATTTTCTGGATAACTACCACATACCAAAATTAAATCAAGACCAAACACTTTAAATAGACCTATAGCAGCTAAGGAAATAGAAACGGTCATTAAAATTCTCCAAAGCAAAAAAAAAAAAAAAAAAAAATGCCCAAGACAAGATGGTTTCAGTGCATAATTCTACAATATTTTTAAAGAAGAGCTAATACCAATACTCTTCAAATTGTTCCACACAATAGAAACAGAAGGAATATTACCAAACTCTTTTTGTGGAGCTACAATTACCCTCATACCCAAACCACTCAAAGATGCAACAAAGAAAGAGAATTACAGACCAATCTCCCTTATGTACATTGATGAAAAAATACTTAATAAAATACTGGAAAACTAAATCCAAGAACACATTAAAAAAAAAAAAAGTCATCCACCATGACTAAGTATGCTTCATGCCAGAGATATAAGGATGGTTCAACATACAAAAATCTGTCAATGTAATTACACCATATAAACAAACTGAAAGAAAAAAAAAAACCCATGATCATCTCATTAGATGCTGAAAAAGCCTTTGACAATATCCAACACCCCTTCATGATAAAGATCTTAGAGATATTATGAATACAAGGAACATCCTAAACATAATAAAGGCGATTAACAGCAAGCTGACAACCAACATCAAATTAAATGGAGAGAAACTCAAAGCGATTCCACTAAAATTAGGAACAAGACAAGGCTGCCCACTCTCCCCATATTTATTCAATATAGTACTCGAAGCCCTAGCTAGAGCACTAAGACTAAGGGAGATCACGGGGATACAACTTGGAAAGGAAGATGATATTTGCAGATGATATGATACTATACATAAGTGACCCAAAAAATTCTACCAGGTAACTCCTACAGCTGATAAACACCTTCAAGTATTGTGGCAGGACACAAGTTTAACTAAAAAAAAAATCAGTAGCTCTCCTATATACAAATGAAAAGCAGACTTAGAAAGAAATCAGAGAAATATCACCCTTTACAATAATAAAAATTACCTGTTCGTACCTCTAACTAAGCAAGTGAAAGACCTGTATGACAAGAACCTTAACTTTCTGAAGAAAGAAACTGAAGATGTCAGAAAATGGAAAGATCTCCCATGCTCATGGGTAGGTAGGATTAACATAGTAAAAAATGGTAAACTTACCAAAAGCTATCTACAGATTCAATGCAGTCCCCATCAAAATCCCAACAATTCACAGACCTGGAAGGAACAATACTCAACTTTATATGAAAAAACAAAAAACACAGGATAATTAAACAATCCTGTACAGTAAAGCAACCTCTGGAGGCATCACCATCGTTGACCCTAAGCTCTACTATAGAGCTATAGTAATAAAAACGGCTTGATAAAGGCATAAAAAGTGACATGTGGACCAATGGAATCGAGTTAAGACCCTGATGTTAATCCACACACCTATGAACACCCGAATCTTGACTATGAATCCAAAACTATACAATGGAAAAAAGAAAGCATCTTTAACAAATGATGTTGGCATAACTAAATGTCAACACGTAGGGGGTTGCAAATAGATCCATATCTGTTGCCATGCACAAAACTCCAGTCCAAGTGGATCAAAGACCTCAACATAAACCCAGTTATACTGGACCTGAAATAAGAGAAAGTAGGAAGTATGTTTGAGTGAACATACTAGTAACACTAGTAGCACAGACACTGAGAGCAACAATTAATAAATGGGACCTCCTGAAACTGAGAAGCTTCTGTAAGGCAAAGGACACAGTAAATAATACAAAACAACAGCCTACAGAATGGAAAAAGATCTTCACCAACCACACATCTGACAGAGGACTGATCTCCAAAATATATAAAGAATTCAAGAAACTAGACATCAAAATACCAAACAACCCAATTACAAAATGGGCTACAGAGAATTCTCAACAGAAGATGCTCAAGTGACTGAAATACATTTAAAAAATTGCTCAACATTCTTAGCCATCAGGGCAATGCAAATCAAATCCACTCTGAGATACCATCTTACACCTGTCAGAATGGCTAAGATAAAAAAACACTTATAACAGCTCATGTTGGAGAGGATGAAGAGCAACAGGAACACTCCTCTTGAGGTGCAAACTTGTACAGCCACTTTGAAAATCAATATGGCAGTTTCTCAGATAATTGGGAAGCAATCTTCCTCAAGAGCCAGCTACACTACTCTTGTACATATACCCAAGGAATGCGCAATAATACCACATGGACACTTGCTCAACTATGTTCATAGCAGCATTGTTTATAATAGCCAGAACCTGGAAACAACCTAGATGCCCCTCAACTGAAGAATGGATAAAGAAAATGTGGTACATATACACAATGGAGTACTACTAAGGCATTAAAACACAATGACATCATGAAATTTGTAGGCAACTGGATGGAACTAGAAAATATCATCCAGAGTAAGGTAACCTAGACTCAGGACAAATATGGTATGTACTCACTTATGAGAGGATACTAGATGTAAAACAAAGGATAACCAGATGACAACCCATAGCTCCAGAGAAGCTAGCTAGCAAGGAGGACCCTTAGAGGTATGCATTGATTGCCCTGGGAAGGGGAAATAGAAGAGATCTGTCTGAGTAAACTGGGGATGAGGGATGAGCAATGGAGGGTGGAGAATAGAGGTCAAGAACATGAGGGAATGGGATGGTTGAGCTGGAGTGGAGATGAAGTGGGGGAGCACTCCATGATGGAGGGAGAAGGCATGGGGATAGGGAAAGGCCAGGTGCTGGGGAGGTTCCCAAGAATTCCCAAAAATGACCCCAGCTTATTCTACTACCAATAGTGGAGAGGGTGCCTGAATTGGCTTATAGATCTGATTGGTAATCAGATCAGTTAATACCCTAACTGTCATCATAGAGCCTTCATCCAGTAACTGATTGAAGCAGATGCAGAGATCCATAGCCAAACACCAGGCAGAGCTCCAGGAGTCCAGTCAAAGAGAGAGAAGAGGGATTCTATGAGCAAGTGGCATCAACATCGTGATGGGAAAATCTACACAGACAACCAAACCAAACTAGTGGGAACTTATGAAACTTAGACCAACAGTTGTGGAGTCTCCATGGGACTGCATAAGTGAGACAGTTGTGTACCTTGATCTGCTTAGGGGACCTCTGGTAGTGGGATCATGATCCATCCCTGGTGTATGAGCTGACTTTTTGGAACCCATTACCTGTGGTGGGACACATTCAACAGCCTTTATACAGAGGGAGGGGCTTGAACCTGCCTGTACTGAATGTACAGGCTCTGTGGACTCCCCATGGGAGTCCTTGCCTTGTTGGAGAAGGGAATGGGGAGTGGTTTTGGGGGGAAGACAGGAGGAGTAGGAGGAGGGAGAAGGGGATCCATGATTGTTATGTAAAATGAATAAAAAATTCCTTAATTAAACAAAGAATCAATGAGAGGAATTGAATGAATTTACTTAAAACAAAAACAAAAACAAAAACAAAAAAACCTACCCTTACTAGATAGTCACAAAAAGATGGATTGAATGAATTATAAACACTACAGTTACACTTTGTATACCTTTCTCTGTAGTTAGAGTTTTCCTGCCTGGCCCACAGTCAGGACAAATCTCTCTCACCCACCAGGCCCATAGATGCTCAGACCCAACCAAATAAATACACAGAAACTTATATTGTTTACAAACTGTATGGTTGTGGCAGGCTTCTTGTTATCTACTTCTTCTACATTAAATTAACCCATTTCTATTAATCTATACTTTGCCACATGGCTCATGGCTTACCAGTACCTTATATCTTGTTATGGCAGCAGCTGTCTGTATCTCTCTGCCTTCGCCTTCCACTTCCCAAAATTCTCTCTCCTTGTTCTGCCTATACTTCCTGCCTGGCTATTGGCCAATCAGCATTTTATTTATACAGATCAATATCCACAGCATTGCTCTAGATTATATAGGAATGGGGTTTGAAAATTTTGGTGTATTCATTCACTCTGTGGATGTTTTGTGAGATTGGATAATTGTATTAAGAACAGTGAGCATGTTAATGATAAATAAAGGAAACTCAAACTAAAAAAGAAAGATTCTTCTCTCCTACAATTCATCCTGGCCACAGTTTCCTTCCCTCCACTCCTCACAGCTTTACCTCACCTATCCCAGATGTACTCCCCCTCTTCCATTTCCCTCTAGAAAAGAGCAGGCCTCCAAGAGAACCAGACAACCAGAAAAAACAGAACACGATACAAAGAGACAAGTCAAAAGCCCTCATGTCTAGTGTGCCAGGTGTAGTATCCTTACTTGAACAAGCCAGTATGCAGCACCTCTCCATGACCTCTGCCTCAGCCCCTGCCTCCTTGATCCAGACCTGTTTGAGTTCCTGTCCTGACTTCCTTCAGTGATGAACAGCAATGGTGAGTTGTAAGCTAAATAAACCCTTTCTTCCTCAACTTACTTTTGGGTCATTGCATTTTGATGAAGCAGTAGAAACCCTAAGACATCAATGCTAGGCAAAGTAACCCAACTAGAGTTTTAAAGACCAAAGAATGATTTCTTTCATAGAGTAATTATCTACAAGCAAGGCAGTAGCAGAGCTTAGTTTTTCAAAATTGAAGTTTTTCTATTTGCTCAGATGCCTTAGTTTGAGAAGCATGAAAAAGAAACTGAACTTCAAGTTACTCTTGAAGGGTGGTGCACTAGATATGATCATGGAAAGCCTCTGTATTTCCATGTATATCTGTTTTCTCCTTTAAAACCTTTAATCAGATGTTGTGGTCTCACCTGGAATCTTCAGTATGCTTCTGTAGGTCAAGAACTAGGTATCACACACAGGTGCAGGTCATTCCAAGACATAGTAAATGTTCTCAAACAACGTGTGTTGGTAATAACATTAGTTGAATTAGTCATTTCCTCTGGAGTCTCTCTATACCTTAGAGAGAAAGAAGAGGGGAATGTTTACAATTGGAAACAATTTTATTTTCTGTTTTTCTCATGGCCCAAATATGAATTGTCACAGCAGCCTCATTTACTGAAGCCTTCTTCTTCAGCTGGAACTATTTCAGGAGACGGTGGGTAGAAAGTAGGTCCTAACTGGAGCAATTAGGCTCCTGGAAAGTTCAATAAAAGTGCATACATTTTCTCTTCTTTCTCTAACCTATGATCTCTCTCAGCTTCCTGTCATAAGGTCATGACATGAGGTCAGCAGCTTTCTTTTCCTTCCCTCCCCACCATCACGATTATTTAATTCAGGCCACCTATAATGGAGCCTACCAACTACAGACTATAACCTCTAAGCTGGGCCCCCAAATAAGTCCTTCCTGAACCTGTTCTATGTAGAAGTTTGTTACAGTTTCAACTAACTAACAGAAAATTGGGGCCAGAAATGCTGTCATTGCAGCATTACCCAACCATGTGATTCTTAAACCTTCAGAACTGGTTTGCGGCACAAATTTGAATATATATCCCATTGTGTGCTTCAGAAGCCCATGGCAGTGGTTTTCACCCTCCCTAATGCTGTGAGCCTTTAACCCAGTTCCTCATGGTTATGGTTGTGGTGACCCCCAACCATAAAATTATTTCATTGCTACTTTATAACTATAATTTTACTACTGTTATTAATCATATGGTAAATATCTGATAAGTGGGATAGCTAATAAGTAACTCCAAAAGGGCTGAGAACCACTGCCCTAGGGTGTCAAATCTGTATTTCAGTTCAGGGACCAGTATTATGTTAAGCATTACATTACACAGTCATATTCTACATAAACATTTCATTTTTAACCAGAGTTGTATAGTTTTCAGTTTATATGGCTTTATAGAATCACTTTTTGAATGACTGTAAATGGCGTTGTTCTTTTATTTTTTTGTGCCTTAATGTCCACTTCCAGTGTACAGACATATAACTAATTTTTGTATGTGTTTTATTTTGTGAATAATATACTTGATGTTAGGCAGTACTTTAAAAATGAAGTGTGTTCAGCTTACTTTTTGGAGGCTGGAAGGACAATGTCAGAAAGCTCATTGTTTGGTCTTTGTTGAAAACAATCTAGCTTTATTACAACATAGCTGATGCCATCACAGTGCCAGAGAGAGAATGTCACACCTGAGACAGAAGCAAGGGAGACTAAGAGGACATTCCAGACATTCCAGCAGTCACCTGCACTGATTCCTTCTTGAAAAACATGAACTTCTCACATGCTTCAGGAAGTTATTGGCTAATCCCATGATGTTCATGCTGTGATTCCACCACTGGGCCTGTCTGGTGAGTCCAGTCACTATTATATTTCCCAGAGTTCGTAAGCTGAGTAAGATTGATGAGTACTTCTTTTCTGTGGTAGTGTGCATATTGCCTTTAGAAACTATGAAAGCTAGCCAGTAGGAATAAAGCTTCCAGGTCAGCACCAGTTTGACATCTCCATGTTCTGTGACTGGTTCATGGTGTCATGAACAATAGGGCCTTAGCATCAAGTTCTGGAACCACACCATCGACAATAGCCAGTAATGTTTGGGGCTCTATGGGACCTCACTATCTAACAAATCTGAAATAGGTAACTGTTGTCAACACTGGGAATTTTATTTGTTAGCCTATGATGCTGTGATGTCTACTAGGGTATTGCCATCCTATTATAGGTTATTTCCTTAAAATCCTCTCCTCTCTTCCTCTCTGTCTCTCTCCACACATATGTTATGTATAAACTTCTATAATAGTAGACATCCCATATGACTTTTTCAAAGTATCAATAGTATTATTTAGTCTTCCCTATATTCCCTCCTCTAACTTGCTTTCCCATCTCCACACTAGTCTAACTCTTCTTATTCCATTATTCCTCTTTAATCCTTTGTATTGCTTTGTTCTTTCCCCCTCCTGCCCCCCCCCCCACCATGGAAAGCTATCTCCCCATGGCCTATTAGTAAATAGGTACTCCAAATCAGGCACACATATCTGAAGTTTCAAAGCTAACATTCACAAATGAGAGAAGACAAGTGATATTTGTCTTTCTGGGTCTGGGGTATTTCACTTAGAATGATTGTTTCTGAATCCATCCATTTACTTGTGAATTCCTTAATTTTATTTTTCTTTGAACCTGGATAGTGTTCCATTGTGTAAGTGCACCACATTTCTGTTATCCATCCATCAGATAATATGCATCTAATTTGTTTCCATTTCCTATCGTGACTATAGCACCGATGAACAGTGGCAAGCAGGTAGCTCTACATAAGAAGAAAGTCTTTTGGGAATATGCCACAGTGTGGTGTAGCTGGCTATTTGTACTATCTTTGTCCATGTCAATATCAGAACAATACAAGCCTCTTACATGAATTATGAACTGTTTCCTGTTCTTCTGTTTTAAGAGAGAGATTATATACAAATCCTATTAATTTTAAAAATCTCATTAGAATTCCTCTATGAAAGTATTTGGATATGTATATATGTTTTTTGGGAATCCTTAAAGTTCAATATTCTTAATATTTGTAAAGTAATAAAATAATTTTACTATATTGAATGCATAGTCATAATGCCTTTAACATCATTGGTCCATTTTTATTTGAGTGGCCAGAGGGAAATGGACAAAGATTTTTCAAGTGCTAAAAGAAAAAGGTGGTATCTCAGTATTATCTGTTTAATAGAAAGTTCTGTTAGTCATGAAGATGAAATCAAGACAAATCCAGATGGAGGGAAACTAAAAAAATCAGTGATGAGAATGGCCAAACAGTCTTTAAGCAGCTCTGTCAACATTGAGAGGCTGAAACTTAGGCCTTGGGTCCCTGGTGCTAGTGCTGAAAGACAGAGTCATCCCATAGTGTCTGTCTCACCTGGGAGAGGCTGAGAACTGAAGAAGCCAGGAACATGGTTGTTTCTAAGACACTGAAGGTTCCAGAAGAACCTTCCATCTTCAGCCTGCAAACGCCGCTCTAATGCCAGTAGAAGACTCACCACCAAACTAATTCCATGGGAAAAGGAAGGCCAATGAGGAGACAAAATAGTCTTTGGAATCTTTTTTTAAAATCTGGGCTTGTACGAGAAAGTGCTGCCCATATTTTGAATGTATCTTTCCATCCATTAAAGCAATCAAGATAATCCATCAGTGCTCAGGTGATTCTAGTGGCAGTTTACATTTAAATCAACCACCCCAACTCTACTGTTAAATTTATACTGGCGCCGTCTGGCTGGCAGTGCTAGGTTTATCTCCCATACCTAATCAGTGTTCCTAATATGTCACAAAAAGGTGAAGTTTGTTCTGGTGGATGCTCCACTTCAGCCCCTGGCACCCTGGCATTCTGTACCAAAAGAGTCTGGAATGTTCTGGTGGAAAATCTACCTCAACTCCCCTTCCCTATCTTTTTCCCCAAACCTGCCATCTCAAGCCCACTAAACAAGGCTTCTCCTGAGAGAGAGAGAGAGAGAGAGAGAGAGAGAGAGAGAGAGAGAGAGAGAGAGAGAGAGACTGAGAGACTCAGGACCACTCCTACAGGGTATTTAAGCTGCATCCCAGAAAATAGACATGTGGTTTTTCTTGGTTCTTGTCCCTTTTTTCTCTTTGGGAGGCTGGAGAACCACCTGGGAACACTTTGCCCATTAAACTGGGGCCTTTTCTAATTCTGTCTGATTTGGTTTGATTTGAATTGCTGTATTGGCAGAGAGGCTTATCAGGGTGCAAAAACTTATCAAATTTGTCCTGCTAGGTTGAAGCGAAAGCCTTGACTCCTTTCTTGGTCTTCTCCATCACCACTGTAACAAAGTGGTTGTTCCATGACTATAGCTCACTCAGTCTCCATTAAACTCTGCAGTGAGGAACTTTGCTGACACTGTTGAGTTTGGAATGAGGGACTCTAAGGGCTGTTCTTGGTTGTCAGCTTGAGTACATCTGGCGTTAACTAAAGCCCATGTGACTGAATACACCTGAATAGCATTTTTCTTAATTAAATAACTTGAAGTTGGAAGACTCACCTTTAATCTGGATCTTTTGAAGTGGGACTATCCACCTTTGACCTGGGACACACCTTCTGCCAGCAGCCTATATAAAGGACATGGAAGAAGTAATTGCTCCTTACCTGCTCGCCCTTGCTCTCACTGGTGAGTCCATTCCTTCACTGCCATTAGAACTTACTTCTTCAGGATTCTGGAATATCCTGAAGACCAGGTGAGACATCCAGCCTCATGGACTGAACTATTATTAGATTCTTAGACTGTCTTTGGGGAGGCATTCATTTTTGACAAGTTGGACCACAACCTGTAAGTCACTCTAATATATATATGCTATGAAGATACTCAGATGTAAATCATAACTGATATTAATAACCAGGAGTTCATATTTTTATGCTGGAGGGGTACTTTTTAACAGTTATTGTTTAGAGGCTACTTTAGGCTCCATTAGAAGATATTGAGATACTCTTGGCCTTTGGAAAATGTACTGATATTTACAAACTAATGGGGTCCAGTTTTTGCACTCCTTTGCTAATTAAAACAAAGTAATTGTAGGGAGTTAGTCTCTAGAAATTAAACACGATCAAAACTAACAAACCATTTAAAAACTGGGCATAGAAGTTCTCCTAACAAATGTAATTTTTAATTTTCTCAAATGGAGGATTTCCTAATCATTTTTTAATCCTACACCTCACGACTTTGCACAGTAAACTTCCACTGGGAGTGAAGGAGATATCATAATAAATCTATTTGCATTGCTTTACCTTCTACATATTGTGCATTGTGGACAGAGACTCTCTGCTGTTTCATTTCCTCACTTTCATTTTATAAGTCTTTGTTTATATTAAGACTACAATTTCATACCTTTGAGCAAAAATATGTGCACTACATGACTGAAATAACACTGTATTTATATTATCTTTTAGGTAACACTTTAATTTTATTGTACTTGTTTTCATTAAGCAAAGTTTTGTCCCTATAGATATTTTAGAGTTAGTTTTATGATTCCATATTGGCTCTCAACCTATAAAAGTTAATTTGAATTTTTTTGCCTACCACTTTTTCACACACACACACACACACACACACACACACACACACACACACACAGCAATCATCATTATCTTGAAGCCGGGTTATATGTTACCTGCAATTTCAGCATCCAAGAAGCTAAGGCAAGAAGATGATGACTTTGAAGATTGTCTAGGCTTCATAGATCAGTTCCATCTGCATCTTGGGTTATATATTTACATATATAACTATTTTCAGCAAAGAGTTCTAGACCATCCTGGGTTATATACTGATATTCTGCCAAAAAAATAATGAAAGGGGTCTTGTGTAATTATTGTGTGTTGTATGAACAACTCAAGGACAAGGATAGTATTTGAGTGAATATTTTCTCTCAATGTTATATGTGTGTGCATGTGTATACATAAATGTGTTTTATATACAAATATGTATTTATGCATATATACTATATATTTTTATATTAATACTGTATCTATTTGGACTAGGTCTACAAAAAGTCAGTATTTTGAAGTGTGTCTCTGATATTCAAACTAAACTCCATCCTTATTCAATGCTCCACTTTTCCCCATTTTTTCTTGCATGTATTTTGGTAGACACTTACAGGAGGAAAAAAAAGGATAGGCATTCAGTGGGGATAGGGACATTCTTAACATCCTTAGAAGCCCATATTTTCTAGCATGCCACAGTTGTATTTCTCTATTTCCCCTTCACACTCTTTACAAGGATGCACATAGAAACAAATCCAGGTACTTGAACTACAGTGTTAAATTCTAATCACGAGGATGACATTCCGTCTCAAGGACCAAGCTGCTTTGATATTAAGGGATTGTTCTTATCCTTTAGGTTTGTTTTCTAGATTTATGTCTAAAATTATTTCTAATTTCTTTTTCTGGACATTGTTATACCTATGCAGTTTTACCATTGCATAATTCAGGTTTTCCTCTTTCCAATCTTTCTCACATCTGAAAGTAGTGTAGTTGAGATTAGGATGAGAGACATATGAGTAATGAAGAAAATATTTTCTATTGTTTTTTTTTCAGTAGTAAAGGGAAAATCTTAGTTTCTAACTGTCTAAGCCGTTCAGCATTCAGGGTGCTTTGTTTCTTATTATTGTCCTATTCATAGTGTGTTTGATTGAATTAAGAACCTTGTTAATTTTTAAAACTTTTTATTTTTGCAAATATCATCTTTTTGGTAGGAGTAGATAAAAATTTATTGGCAATTCATAAACAGCAGAAGCATTCTTCTAATAGAATTGGTCATCTGCTTCCCTCAGAATTAAAATAGTTGTATCATTGTGGATATTTGCCTCACTATAATGTGATTTCAATTAGGTACATTCTTTGGTGGCACATGTTTTGTAAATTTCAAATGCCTACTTATTGAGAAGATTTTCATAAATTATCCAAGTTCTCAGCTATATGATCCAAAAAAGCAAAGAAATGACATGACCCTGTTGAATGTCACTGTATCGAGAGTGGATGGATGTGAACACTAAGTCTGCATTGGTAAAGAATATGGCAACCTAATAATTGCTCTGCAGGTAAGATTTCATCCTTCAGTGAAGTGAAATATACTTTCAACAAGGTTTAAGATAGGTGTCAGTGCAACATTTTAAATATTTTAAGTTCTGACTTAGTAATACAGCCATGTTAATATGATGTGGTGTGATGATGGTAGACAATGAATTTCATAGACTATTTAATAGACAAGACTCCCGTGGCTTGCTTTCTCTCCCATTCTCATTGCCTGACTCTAGATGACCTTGTGCAGTTTGGAAGCTTCTTTTGTTCACCTGTAAAATGGAGAGACAAGAATGTGCTGAGCAAAATTGTATCCACTTGTTTTCTGACCTGAACTATGTAGATCATGGTACCCTTCAAATTTCCCATCATTGGCCTCAACTGTTCTGCTTGTGCTCTCTCTCTGCCAAGTAGAAGAGATGAATGACTCTTTGATGACTTGATGTCAATTATTGTTACAGATATGGCATGTATCTGTAATAAAAGCCTATGGTGATATTTTATTTGTGGTGAAATGTGATTTTATTTGTATGTTAAAAAATTAAGTTGCCTGGAGATCAGAGGTTAAAGGAGCCATTAAGCAGAAGTCCGGTGGTGGTGGCACATGCCCTTAATCTGATCACATGGCAGGCAGAGTGTCTGTGTGGTCAATGACACAGCCAAGTGTGGTGACCCAAACCTTTAATCTCAGTACCAACCATAGAGACCTGGAGGTCTGTATAGACAGGCAGTGATGAGGAAGTCATGTGGTTGCGTTTAGAGCCAATGAGAAGGCAGGACAGAAAGGCAATAAAAAGACAAGCCACACAGGAAGAAGGTCTCTCTCTCTTGGAGGAAGCAATGTAGCAAGGTTGTCAGATAAAGTAGTCGTGGCTCTTTCTTTGATCTCCGTGGCTCCAACTCTGTATTTGGTTCTGTGTTTCTTATTTACTAAGACTGTTTAGAATTTCATCTACAAAAGCCATGATAATAACTATAAAACCCTGACAGTATAACATACCTTTATTTCACCTTTCACACATGGGGTACACTCCATAATTATATTCTCAGAAAAGGAACTGAATAAGTACCCAAATTGGGATCAAGTTTAAAATCTGTGACACAGAATAATAATTAGCTTCTTAATTTGTTACTTTAAGACAGTGACCTGCCCTGAGTAATTCATGGTAACATCATTAAGGTTAAACTAATCTTACATGCTTTCCTTGGTCTTTGGAAAAGACCACCTTGAAAAAAGATCTTTTGGAAAAGATCACTTTGAAGAGTAGATTCTCCCTAACTTTTAATGGAGTTCTGTCTCAATAACATCCTTGTAAGTTGAAGCTGTTGAAAGTAGAAAATAAATTGTATATGTCATACCTTAGCTTGTCTTGTCTTAAACATACTCCACCACGTACTAGTCTATAGTTGGACAAAAATCATCAAGTTTAGAGACCATGTTCTACTGAAGTATTAAATATCTGTTGCTAAAATCCTTCCTGGGGGAGACAATATCTACTCCTCTTCCTAAAGTCTCATGACAAACTGAGGCATGATTTTACCAAAATTCACTTTAGAGAATTGATGAGTTTATTGGGCTTCTTTACACAGCAGTGGTGAGGGGTTACTTTCAGCTGTCTGGAAGCTCCTCTCCCCAAAGCCTATACCTGCAGAGGGTTGAGCCAGCAGGGATTAATTAAGGCTTCCATAAAGCCACATAGATGGGTCTTCACAACTTTCCTAATCTTCCTTCTAGCTTCTCACCCTGGCTGCATGCAATTAAAGCAGAATGGCATACATCATAGTGTAGGAAGGGAGCCTCCACATACTCAAGTGAGGGTCTTGTCTTATTTAATATATAAATATTTATATCCCAAATTATTGAAAGTATTATACCATGAGGTATTGATTAATACAATAATCGTCACCTAGAGAATTTGGAGCTGAAGCCGGTTGTCATTATCTCTTGTTGCACTGGAGTTCCGCTTAATATTTCTAGTCCAGGCAAAGATAAGAAGTGATGTTTTTCTGGAATATGTGTTGCTAAAATAGGAAGAAAAAGGAGGAGGGAGAGGAGGAGGAGGAGGAGAGGAGGAGGAGAAGGAGGAGGAGGAGGAGGAGAAAAAGAAGAAGAAGAGGAAGAAAAAGAAGAAAAAAGCAAAAACATTAAAAATTGGTGAATGTTTTTATAAAAACAGTATTGGAATTAGTACCAATTGCATGAACATGTGTATGTGAAGGCCATTCAGGTTTGATTTGATTTTGTTTTGTTTTGAATGATACTTGGTCTCCTTATGTAGGCAAGGCAAGCCTCAAAATCAACATCTTTCTGCCTCCCACTCTTTAGTGCTGGATTACAGGTGTACTCCACCATAATTGGCTCATCAAGATTGGCATTTATCATCACACACTTGTTATGAAAATTCTCTGTATTTCTTGTAATACTGTGTTTACTTTATTTTCTTCTACCGACTCTAGACCAGCATTTGTTAAAAAAAAAAACAAAAAACAAGTGAAATGTGCATAAAATATGAGGATATTTACAGTTTGTTCCAGAATACTGTTTTGACACATAGTGCAGAAAAATAAGACTAAATTTGTTGGGACTCACAAAATTTTGTGTTTTTCCCCTTATTCACAAATGTTAATGAAACTTTCAAAAATATCAGTGTTCTATGATAAAAATTAATAGTTTAATGCCATTTTATTCCAAGCCTTGTTTTTGAATGTCTTGGTATTTGTTAAGCTAAAGTGTCTGTCAGTAAATAATATTCACTCGTGCATCTTGCTCTTTCTTTTTAATGTTTTGAAAATTTTGACTCTGATGGAAAAATACTGATTAACTATTCCAAAACTATTTTGATCATATTCCAAGACCCAAGTGGTGCATGAATAAACTCTTACATTTTCTATTTTAAAAATAATTGGATCCTTCTAATCCTAGGTGTCCATATCCCATGTGTTAGCTGGCACAGAACTAAGTAAATAGCCCTTTTTTGTATTTGCATTTTAATTTCCCTTTAACGGGTTGCAATCTATGTTTTCATACAGAGCGTATTTCTGCATTATAAATAGATGTCACTTGAGCTGTCATTTCAAAGATCTATGATAAGAGTCTGAAAGTCTAGAGACCATGTTTAAAGTCACAAATCTGGTTAGAGTTTTTGAAATAATTTAAACTATTTTCCTTAAGATGGAAATGTGTATAGCCTCCTAATTGGTAATTATAACTTGTGACAAGCTGCTTATTAAAATGAATTGCATATATGCAACAGTTTAACATTGACAAGATCATCTTAAACAAATTACAAACAGTGTATAAAACTAGTTTGATTCACTTGCCTATGTATGCATACTTATTATGGATATATGATATTTCACAGACATAGTCTATCAATACAATCAATAATTCTTCCAAATATATGTCAGTCTTCTATGAGAAGTGAAAGACATTTTAGGAAATCCAAAAGGTACATTAAATACCTAATTTATGATTAAATATTCTACTTAATTGTGATCCTAGTACAGTAGTTTTCTATGGTAAATATTTTTAAAAATTATATCATTTCTATTTTGTGCTGAAGTTTCCTTTGCAGTGGGAAATATTTAAAACTAAAGACTTCCCATCTGGCTCTGCCAAGGTGCATTTTTCCTTCACAGCCTTGACTTACAGTGGAAGTTGATGTGAGAGTTTGTCATGGTTGTTTTGACAGTCCGGCCATCCTCATTCAGGGATGAGATCCCTGTGGTTTGTCAATTATCCTGCTAACCCTACAGCAAGAGCAACACTCAAGGCACTGAACTGTCAACCACTAACCAAGAAATAATATCAGGCTCCAGGAAGGCAGGAATGAGAGGACCGGGTGCTTCCAACAACAGAAGCCTGTATATCACTCAGTATTTGTTTTATTTATGGAGGCTTGTTACAAATTAATTACTGTGAATCACATGATGAGGTGCCACCTATTGCTTTGGACATTCCTTCCTGTCTAAATTTAGAGCAAGGATTTGAGTGCTGGTTCCCATTTTGCTAGCATAAGTTTCTGGTGCATGATGCTTTCGGGAAATAGGTAGATCATCTGAACTTACTTTATTTAATTTTATTTTAATGTTTTGTTTTTCCACTTGCCTCATGTTCACTATAAGATATTTAGGGAAGAAAAATTACCTGTGGACTTGCACAAGTTTTTAAAAACAATTTCTAAAGTTTTGAGAAGTCTCCTCTGTAGGAAATTAACATATATATCAGATAGAATTGTGTCTTGTGGATGACAAAAAGACTTTCAAAATCAAGTGCCAAAGGAAATTTATACTGAACAATTCATAACTATTACTAGATTTTAAAAATTATTTCATTACCTTATGTGTATGGGTGCTTTGCCTGCATATGATGTCAGTGCACCAGATGTGTGTCGATCTAGTGCCCATGGAGGTCATCAGATCCAGACAGTTGTGAGCTGCCATGTAGGTGCTGGGAATAGCAGCCAGTGACCCTTTACTACAGAGTCATCTTTCTAGTTCCTCATACCAGATTTTTAAGGGAAAAAATACAAAGGATTTCAAAGTGTAAATAATATCTATCCAAAAATACAAAAACATAATAAAGAGGAACTCAGATAGAAGTCCTTCTCATTTTCCCCCTTAAGTCTGTTATTGATTGTTGTGTAGGGATCAGTGGAATTTACTCATGTGATTCACCCTTCCTCCATAGACTTTGATTTTGCCAGGTTCATACCTTACCTGTGTTCCAAGTGCATATTAATTCAAATGTCTGCTGTACACGTAAACTAAATGATAACAGGTAATTAAATTGAATCTGGGATAAAACATCTGTATTTACTGGCTATATACAAAAGAGGTGTGTGTTGTGTACATGCTTATATGTGGTTATGTGTTTATGTTTCTGAACATGTTTTTGTGTGTGTTTGTATATACATATATGTATTTGTGCCTGTATATGTGTGTAAATGCACGTGTTTGAGTATGTGTGTTTATATAATATATGTGTGCAGTTGCTTGTTAATTCATGGGTGATTGTGCCCATGCCCACACCTGTAGAGGCCAAAGTAGGATAAGTGTTTTACTCCTGTTGCTTTCTGAATTATTGCCCTGAGACAGAGTCTGTTACTAAACAGAAAGCTTACTGTTTAGCACAGGCTGGCTGGCCAGCAAGCTCTTGGGATCTGCCTGTCTCTTGCCTCCAATGTGAGGATTACAGTCATGTACATTCATACTCAGCTCTTTTGTGGGTGCTGGGGATTCAAACTCAGTTTTTCATGCTCTCTGAGCAAATATTCTTACCCACTGAGCTATATTCCCCAGCTCTAAGAAGACATTTTCCATTTGCAAGTGATTTTCAAGAAGTGTAAATGAGCCATACTTCTTGACCTGTGAGCAAAATGCTTGAAATTCAAAATGTAATTCATGAAAATAATTAAAATGGTGAAATTTACTTGTGAAATTAAAAAAAAAAACATTGAGCATAGCTTTCTCTGTCTTGACAAAGTATAATGTTATTTGAAATATGCTTTATATTTGCTCAGTAAATACCCCCAGGGTATCAATAAGAAAGAAAAATAGCACGGTAATGGCAAATTACTTTTAAAGCACGGTGTGTTTTAATCTTATATACAGAGTCTGATGTATGCTGTCTCCCTGTATATATTTATGTGTGTGTTTTGTGTTTAATATCTTGCTTCCAAGTTTTGTTTTTCTGAGCTTTTAGTTTAACAGACACCCTTCATATTAAAGAAAACAAATTTTGCAAATATAATTATAATGTGTCTTAACATGCAGATATGCCATAATTTGCTTTAGTAGTACTCTAGAATTGGATTTCAGATTAGTTAAATTTGCAAAGACAGAAAACGACTGTGATTCTTATTCCTGGTTCATTATAGAATTACTTCATTTTATGACAGACTTTTAAAAATAAATTACTAATTTAAAAGACATCAATTCTTTGCTTCATTGGGAAGACCCAAATCTTAGAGTCTGTTATTCACATTAGAAATTATCCTGATTTTTTAACATAGTTTATTACTTTTAAAAAGATCATTAAAATATAACAAGCATGTAGCTCAACTCCACCAGCTCTGCTGTCTGCATCACACACTGCCTCTTTTTAGGACTGGCTTTGTACCTGCAACCAGTGTCCCTCAGCAGATGTCTCACAGTCTGACATTTCCAAAATACTGGGGTCTTTGTCTCAATGTTGCAATTTAGACCTCAACATGATAGTTTCATCCAGTGGCCTCTCTGGGTCTTCTTCCAAGGACTTCAACTCTGCCACACTTTGTCCTCCATGCTCTCTGAAATTATGGTGCAAGACTCCATGGTTACCCATAACCTTCTGTCTTTCATGTCTGCAAAATCAACATCACGTGGACTCCACTACTAATTTCTCTAGATTGAAATGGAGCCTGTCTCCTTGCAGCACACTTGCATCAGTTTCTGACCCTGGAGAAACATTGCTCTAACAGTTGCATTTCAAGATCAGGGAACCTCTTCTGTGAAATCCTAGGTATAGTCCTCTCCTTTCACATGAACCTTCATTTTCACAAGATGGAGTCTTCCATGGTTTGGGTCTTGCTCTCAGGACACTTTTCCTACTGTCTGAATGGAAAGTGTCAGGTTTCACATTAATTATATTATTATCTTTAACAATTGTTTATCCCTGTCATCAACATTCTCTTTGTCCAAAGTTTTAATGTTGCTCATATTTCTCTTCTCCAAATCCCACATTTTCTTTATCATTCTTTTCTACCCTTTGACCTCTGTCACTGTAGATCTGCATGAAAGAAGTGAGCATTAACCAGGGCACAGTCTGGATGCTAGCCTGTCATTAAATTTCCTCTACTGTATAAAAATAAATTGGCCCATTATCTTAAACTCAAGTTTCAGGACACAAGCAGAATGCAGTCAGTTTTGTACTCTAGTAGCGTTCCCAATAGACTCCTGCTTTCCTCTGGAACCTCATGAGCCAAGCTGTCACTGTCCATGTTCCTCTTATCATTGTTTGTCAAGCTCCCATCAGAATATCTCATTAAGTTTTGCTTACAGTGTTCAACAGCTTTTCTAACACAAAGTTCCAAAGTTTATCAAATTCTTCCCACAATCCAGCTCCAACAGTCTAAGAACCATAGGGTTTATTTTATAACAGCAATGGCCCTATTTCTTGGCACCAACATTCTGTATTAGTTACTTGTGTGTAGGTAGGATTTATTTTGGCTCATAGTTCAAGGGTTCAGTCCATCACAGAGGACCACACATGGTAGCAGGATCTTGAGACAGGTACTCACATCATACATCTAGTCAGAAAGCAGAGGAGATGAATGTTTTGATCAACTCATGTTCTTTTTATTCAGCTCAGGGTCCAAGCCCATAGAATGGTAACACATTCACCAAGGTTGGATCTTTCAACAATACTTAACCTAATCTAGATACACTCAGAGTTTTGTTTCCAATGTGATTTTAAGTCTCATCAAGTTGACAGTCATGGTTAATCATTAGGTTATTGCCACTATTATGATTAACCATTACTGCCCACATGTTAGTGTTGTAGAGAGCATCTAATTAGAAAATGCAAATGACTGAAGAATACTGTATGCTAGCTCTTATTCATGCTTCAATATGCCTGTTAGTGAGTAAAACTGTGCTGGAACCTTATAGCTTTGTGTTTCCTGCAAGGAGGCCAGAATAACAATTATTTTCATTATATATAGTTTACAAACATGCTTTTAGATGCATCACAGAAACCTTATTTTAAAAGTACCATATAATGGCAATTATTTTCATCTACAGAAAACCACAGAAAGGTAAGTACTTATAAGTATCTGTGCTTAGGTTGTGTAACATATATTATTGGCTACAACTGTTAAGGAACTGTATTGGCATTTTGTGATGTAGCCCAGAGCATCTCAAACTTTAATGTACATATATATTATCTGGGGACCTTATTAAAAGGCAGATGCTGATTTGTTAAGTCTAGAGTGGAGCCTGGGACTCAGGTTTCTATCAATTTTAAAGTAAATCATAGTCCAATGTCTCTGTCAGAGTAGCAGCGATTTAAACCATAGCATGATGTTCTTCCTATTTGATGGTTAATTTTTTTCTTCTCTCTCTCTCTCTCTCTCTCTCTCTCTCTCTCTCTGTGTGTGTGTGTTGTACCTTGCTTCATCCATTAAGTATATTTGCATATTATAAATATGAGTACCTTCCAGTTTGTGCAATGATGAAAGGTCAAGAACTTTACATGAAATAACATCAAACATGGCAGGTGTGGGGTCTTATAATTTGTAACAGACCAACCAACCTGTATGCGCTGGTCACTCTGCTAAGGCACTAAAATCGCAGCCAAGCCTTAAGCACCCTGTTAATGACACGAAGTGTGATAAAGATGTTTTTGTTATCAGAATCTGGCTTTTGCTGTGTTGTTGTCCACACTTCTAATGTGCTTATGACAATCTGGGTATGCAGCAGTCCATGGAGCTGTATAAAGCATTGGGTGAAAATGCTGAATCTTCCTAGAGCATCATTTTTGTCAAAGATTTAGAGAATTCTCTTAATACAAACACAGGTTGTTTAGATTGTAGACTTGTGCACATTTCAACAACACAAGAGCTTGTGATAGGCCATCTTCTGAGTATGCTGCTTCAAGGAAGAGAAATGGCTTTAGAGCACGCCACCATTAGGCCTAATTTCGGGGGTGGTGGTGGATAAAAGAACTAGAAATGGAATCAAGCACTCTAAAGAAATTGACTTAAGCCAGAGTCCTTGCTCTGTCACCTTATAGATCTTTATCCTTCTGGGCCCTGTCCATTTTCTTATTTGAAAAATCAAAGTTAGACTTATTTTGTGGTCCTTCCAAGCTCTGACATTCTATGGCTTTATAATTAAATTATTCTTTTCCACTGAGAATTTTACTTGAATTCATAGGCGACCAGTTGATTATTTTGTATGGTAGCCCTGGCTCTGTGGTAGTCCCCATCTGTGACTAGAGCTGTCAATCATCCTGCGATTATTTCTCCTGTTTTTCGGAGTCAAAGGCCTGCCCTAGAGATGGCGTTTCATTTGAAATACAATTAAGTGCACATGGTGTTGGGAAATGTGTTACCCCACAAGCAATAGGGTGAGTCTCCAGAACAATTTACCCCCCAAATTTAAGGGATCAATGAGCAGTGTAGCTCACCAGAGCAGCTACTTGACAATTTGTCACTCAACTTCAGGAGAACTATAGAGGAACAGCACAATGCATTAATGAATAGCAACAAATCCCCATGACAACATGTTAGTTCATTAAAATTTTATCAGCATTCTTCCTAAGGAAAGTATGCCTTCTGTTCTATGTTGAGTTTCTTCAACATTGTTTTACAGCCAATTCACAGCATTCTGGTGCTTCAAAATTAGTTCCTGTGGAGAGTCAGATGCAGTCTGTACACTGTGTCACACATGGGTCTCCAGGGTGTCACGAGAAAATAGTGCTTGCATTTTTTTGTGCATCTATGGTTTAAATACTAACAAGCATTTCCCTACTGACCCCTTTTTTTGCAAGAATAAGAAATTATCTGGGAATCTATCACCATATTAATGTTTTTAGCAAATGTATTAAATTCTATTTCATAGGCATCTTTCTAATACTCAAAAAAGGCACCTAAAGTGGAGAAACTATAAAATATTTTTCTTGCTGCCACAGTTCAGTGGTGTTTTTCTCTCTGGTGTTAGAAAACAAATGAAAAATAGTGTGATAGCCTTGACATTTTCCTTGACTTTTTGACCTTTTTATGTATAACCCAGCTGTTAGTGGAAAAAGCTTCCCCAAATATTTCAGCATTGTAGGGACATGTTTTACACTTAAGATTTCAGAAAAAATATCAGAACTTTGCTCTACAAATAGTGGAACAAAACCACCATGGCTCTTGCTGTCTCCAGTAGTTTTTAAGAGGACTGCACCGCAATTGTCTTTTTTGTCCATGCACAGACTGAGCTGCTCAATCCACTCGTGTCTTCCTTTCTATGGCAGCACCTAAGCAGCCTTGCTCGTACATCTCAGCTCTTTCACATTGTCAGCTTAGAATTTTACAGGTAGGGATTGGAACAGTTTATTATCTTTACACGTTCTAAAATTTGAGGATCATGATGTTCCAAGACTGAGATTAGGTCACTTATGTACACAGAAACAAAAATGGCAGGAGGGCTTTTTATTCTGTACACATTGAAAGAGTTGTTTTCAATACACCATGCAGGCTATTATGTGGCTTTATGACCAATAGTTCTATGACCTAGTTAATGCATTTCTCAAAGATAGCCTCTCTGTATGAAGTGCATACTGGCTTTGACTTTGTAATCTCCCTGCATCAGTTACTGGGACTTCAGTATTTATGCCAGCACAGTCCATTTCAATGTGTCCTTTTTATTCTGAAATTTAGAAAAGTTGTTTCAAATAAAATTACATGTATTCATTTTTATTCTTTTTTCTTTCTATTTTTTTTTTTTGTTTGTTTGTTTTGTTTGGTGAGAAAGGTTCTTGTTCTGTAACCAAGGCTGGCTTCAAAGTCATTTTCATCTGGCCTTAACTTTCCAAGTGCTGGTTCTGTGATCCCAGGCCATAAGAACTCCAAGTTGCTTCTAGTTCTTTCTTTTTTGGTGGTGGGGACTGTAGTCCACAATACTTCAGGGCTGGCCTTGGACTTCTTCTGTAACTGAGGGTGACTTTCAACTTTTTGTACTCCTTCCTGGAGGAGCTAAGGATCAAGCGCAGGGTTTCACTCTGTAGGAAAACACTATCAACTGAGATACATCCCTAGCCCTTAGATGCTTTTTAATAAAATTTTTTTTACATGTACAAATGTGTTTTTGGTGCTTATGGAGGCCAGAAGCAGGCTTTGGATTCCCCGGGACTGGTGTTACACATGGTTGTGAGAGGCTATCTGGGTTCTGGGAATCAAATCCCATTCCTCACGAAAAGCAACCAATGTTCTTAACTGCTACCTCATCTCTCCAGCCCCTTCTGCACGTTTTTTTGTTTTTTGTTTGTTTGTTTGTTTTTTGACTTGAGAAATTTTATTTGAAAGATATGCTAAAATAATAAGATTGCCTCAGAATTTATGAACAAGGATGTTCATAATAACACTTTATGACAGTAGAAAATAATATATTAAATCTAAATAGCTGGAAGCACAATTAATTAATTTAAGTGTCCACACATACAATGCTAGCCTGCTATTAAGATCAAGGAAAAAAATCTTGATTTACATATACAAAGGATTCTTAGCAATATATATTGAAACTACAGAAAATATATTTGTACTTTTGTCTCAAGTATGACAAAATATATTTCTGTGAGATGAAGTTTTAGGGAAACAAGCAAACAAAATAGATATTTTTCTATGATTTGTATTGTCTCATTTCCCTAATTTAGTAATTTCTTCAAAACAGAAAAAAAAGTTCATAATCAAAGTTTTTAGAGAGGCCAGTCACAAACTCATTTTTGGAAGAAAGCAAGTGGATGTAGTATTAACATTATTGCTTCTCAGTACATTTATCAGCAATGTCATTTTGAGTATTTTGAGCTAACTGATTCCTTTTCATGGGTGCCTGTGTTTGCTGGCAGGCAAATGGACTAGCATCTCAGTTCTCTATCTGTGTGAAGCCAGTGATATGGAACGCAGCTGTAACTAGACAAATATTAGACAGTTGGACCGTAGTTGATTAGTCCTGATTTACAGGTGTTTGACAGAGGGATCATGAAGGATAGTTCTTCATGTGTGGGACACCTACCTGTTATTACATGTTCTGTCATAATCCCATTTTCCATACCTTAATTTTTGAAGTTGGGTTTTTTCCTTTTAGTGGAAGCTCCAATTCAGAAACTGGGAAACACCATTTTATAGGTCTTTAGAACTTGGGTCACATGATGTTAAAGAGTTATCTGTAGAATTAGTTACTGAGATCAAGGTATCCAGGGATTCTGCATGCTCAAACCTACAGTCTTTGTACAACTTTGACTTAACAGCAACTGAACACATGGTCAGTCTTTTACACTAGTTGTAAGTTTCAAAATATTTAGTGTACATATACAGGTAGTCTCATGTTATTTTTTCCCCATAAACAAACACACCAAACACATTTAAGTTCCCTTGAAACTGCTGAAAAAAAAATCCTCCAGTTAATCCTCAAAGGGCACCTGTAACTGTTTTTGATGGATGCCTACACTGAACGGCTTGTCCGACAATAGCAGCTGCCTCCTCCTTGTTAATTGTTAAGGCTCTTAAATGATTGTCTCCCTCAAGTCCTGCTCTTCCTTGACGATTCCCCCAAATTCTCTTCATAGTAATTATTTTAGTAGAACTTCATATCATTTTGATGTTGCCCATCCCCCTGTTGCCCAATGATACTGAAGAGAATGTCATTAGACCTCTGGTGACCTACTGCCCCCAAAGAAGTAAATCCTGCATCATACGAAGAAAGTATATGTCCAAAGGAGGGAAATTCACTGCAGAGAATGTGGACCCCACACCTAGGTTCTTCTTCCCTTGTGCTGTTTAGGTTTCCCAAAATGTCACCGAATTGGTCTTCTAAAAGGATGAATAAAAATGAGTATTAAAATTTTTTTTGAGGTTATCTGACTGACTTCTAAATGTGAAGCCACCCTCAAATAGACTGTTCAAATAACTTCCATAGCCTCCCCACTGCTATTTAACCACCTTTAGCTACATTTCTCATAGGTGATCCCTTTTTAAAAACCATCCTAAGTTCTCAGCCACTTCAGAGTTCAGACAACTGTGTTGATCTACTTAGCTCTTATTGTGTAAGCTCAAATGTTGGGTTTATGATCTGATGATTTATTCTGAGGTCATAGAAAGAAACCTTGCAGATGGCACCTACTTGATGGTAATGAATGTTTGGGGCTGTGATGTTGGGAGCTATCACTCCCCTATGCCTTCCTACTCAGATCTCTTACCCTTCCCTCACTTCTTTTGCATGTGCATCATGATAAAAGCTGTTAATACTTGGCTTCACCTGATTTTCCTCACCATGGGTGCTGTGTCCCACATGGCCCCAGAAGTGAGAGAATCACGTGACTGTGGGCTGAAAGCTCTGAACCCTACAATTCCAAACCAGATTTTCCTCTAATTAAATTGTTTCTCAGGTATTTTATTATATCAATTGAAAGTTGAATACCCATGGTACCTGTTTCCATGACTATGAATAGGTGTTTCACCTCTTTAAACTGAAGTCTTAACATCCATAATAGGGATAATAGTATCAACCCAACTTGATTATATTGTTTTAATAAATAATAAATGCATTTATGGTTTGAAAGTGCTGAGTAAACTGCCAAGGATTTCACAACCATTAGGAATTAAATTCTCATGGAGGTTATCAGTGAGTGAGGTTGCTATGGCAACACTATGGCTAATAATGTCTCAAAAACAAAACCTATTAGATACATGGCAAATACACAGGGGTAAATACAAAATTTAACTGGGATTTGTTCAGCAAGTCTCTGCAGTTTCTATATGTTTCTGTACCCTGTGCTTATGCCTCTGTTATTATGGGAAATTAAATCTTAGATATTTGTGGATGTAGGAGATTTAATTAAAAAAGGAAGGGGTAAGAAACTAAAGTACAAAGAGAAACAGAGGAAGCAAACATTAAAAAATATGTTACAGGAATTAGGAAACACTTAGCTGGGTTTATCCTAAGAATTTCAATGTGAGGTTTGTTCCTTCTGCTTTATCCCAACGGTGGAAACGAACAAGCCAATGGGGCTTCTCCTATGTGCCCCCCTGGAGAGTCTGCTACACCACAGTGTAACTAAAGAAAAGAGTATCTCTTTCTGATTAGCAGTCTCACAGCTTTTCTCTCAAGTCTTCCTGTGGGTTTCAGAAAATTATTGCGAACCAAATCTGATACAGAGTGTTTGAGCATAGGAGACCTCAAAGCCCATCCCGTTGTGACACACTTCCGCCAAAAAGGTCGCATTTCCTAATAATGCCACTCCCTACAAGCTTATGCAGACCTGTTACATTCAAACTACTATATATATCAATAACGTTTAGGAGGAAATAATTAAGTGATTGAAAAAGATGTGTCTATAGCCATTGGATTGGACTCTCACTCTCATTTCTTAGTTTTATCAAGTTGAAACATGAGATTGTTTTTTTTTTTTTTTTAGATATGATGTCAAGTGAGAAAGTTATATTAAATAATGGAAATTTGACCTGTGCATATGTGTTATGCATGTATGGAAGTGTACACAGTGCCTGAAAGGAGACTGCAGGATTGAAAAATGTTTCACAGTTGTCAATAAAAATGAATTTCTGGCATTCCTTTCTGTTTCTGACACCACACCTTAAGTGTTGAGACAGAAGGGTGTCTGGTAGACATGATTGCCATCTATTCTAGCACGCCCACATGCCTGTGGTGTGGTGTCTTAGAGTGAATGGATTACTGTGCGTGTTGCTCATGTTAGTAGAGAAATTAATTTGTGAGGTTTTTTTTTACTGTTATTAATGTCAATCAGAGTAATAACATAATTATAACATTTAATTTAAATGTAAAGATTATTTATGGATACATGAGTGATATAAACATCAACAGGCATAATATAAACACAGCCCTGGTTTCCCAGATCTATGGACTAAACTGTCAGAGAAAACATTTCCAACCTGCTATAAATGGTCTGTTTTATAGGTGATAATACAGATAAGACTCCAAGGTGTTTTTATTTTTATTCTTATTAATTCTCTGTTGCTTTGTTTATGGTACCTGTTTAAACTCAACAAAGGTCTTACTAGACCATGAGAGCAATATCCACGAAGACTACTAGTTTAGTGTTTGTTGGTCAACATGAATTAACTTCTCAGGCAAAATAACCATTGCCTGGCTTCATTTTGCCTTCCTAATTTACTTCATAGGAGAGGGAAATTTTGCCCACTCATTGTGTAATGTTTAACCCAATGTTTTTTTCCTTCTAGAGCAGTTTCTAGTCATTCAGTTAAATCGAGGTAACTTGGAGGACAGATGTTTAAGTTCTGCCATTCACCCGGCACATGTTTGTGCAAGGCACGCCCTGAGACAGGGTAATGAAATTTCTTTCACATGCATTAATTAATATTTTTAAGCTTGTCTCTAACTCTCAATCAACAAAGTAACTGTGATTCATTAATCAAGTGAATTCAGAGGCTGGTGAAATGGCTCAGCAGGTAAGGGCACCCGCAGCACCCTGTGGTAACCTGAGTCCAGTCACATGATGGAAGGATAGAGCTTGTTCTCTCACACACAGTTGCCATGGATATGTGTGCATGTGCGCACACACACACACACACACACACACACACTAACACACAGAGACAAAATTAAACCAAATGAAAGAATGACACCTACCAATTAAATAAGGGCTCATTTCCCATATAGGTTGTGACTGTTTGTGAGGAAATTTTTTGTCATTGAAAGACCTCTCCATTAGTTTTTAAATTTTGTATTCCAAAATGTTTTTTTTCTTTAGATGTAAGAAGAGAGAGATCCAGAATGTGGAAGGAGTACATTTGATTCTGACATGGCCCAGTTTTACTGTAATTGTGCTTGGTTATGACTTAGTTTTAAGAAGACATTACAAATGCATTTTTCATTTTTAGAAACTGGACTTTTATTGAATTAAATGTGATGAAGTTCTCATTTGTACATAGCTGGAATTAATATTTCCTTCATTTTGTGTATGAGTGCATGTGTGCTTATGAGTATAGATGCTGTTGGTGTATGCAATAGTAAAGGTCAGGAACCACCCACTTTGGTTTTTGAAACAGAGTCAGTGTGAACTGTAGCTAGACAACCAAGGGAGAATGGGTAACAAGCCTAGGGATCTACCTGTCTGCTTCTCTAGCACAGGGAATGTAAGCACATATCAAGACTCCAGGTTGTTTTACTTGGGGTCTGAGGATAACATCGGTTTTCAAGCTTACACAGCAAACACTTTACTGACATCCTGTCCTCTTAGCACCAACTCTTTTCAATTATTATTATTGTTTAATTATTATATTTGTGTTTTAATTTTACACATCAGCCATGGGTTCCCCTGTCCTCCCACCTCCCGCACCCACCCCACATTCGCACAATCCCCTACCCTCCATTCCCATCTCCTCCAGGGACAAGACTCCCCTGGGGATTCATTTAAACCTGGTGGATTCAGTACAGGCAGGTCCAGTCCCCTCCTTCCAGGCTGAGCATGTGTCCCTGTGTAGGCCAAGGTTCCAAACAGCCAGCTCATGCACTAATGACAGGTCCTGGTCCCATAGCCTGGATGCCTCCCAAGCAGTTCAAGCTATTCAATTGTCTCACTTATCCAGAGGGCCTGATCCAGCTGGGGGCTCCACAGCCTTTGGTTCATAATTCATGTGCTTCCATTCATTTGGCTATTTGTCCCTGTGCTTTTTACAATCTTGGTCTCAACAATTTACGCTCTTACAGTCCCTCCTCTTTCTCCATAATTGGACACCTGGAGCGCCACCTGGGGCTTGGCTGAGGATTTCTGCATCCACTTCCATAAGTCATTGGATGAGAGTTCCAGCACGACTGTTAGGGTGTTTGGCCATCAGATCACCAGACTATGTCAGATCAGGCTTTCTCTCGACCATTGACAACAGTCTATAGAGGATGTATCATTGTGGATTTCTGGGGACCTCTCCAGCACTCTGCCCATTCCTGTTCTCATGTGGTCTTCATTTATCATGGTCTGTTATTCCTCGTTCTCCCTTTCTATTCTTGATCCAGCTGGGATCTCCTGCTCCCCTAAGCTTTCTTTCCCTCAAACCTTGCCCTTCATTACTCCCACTGTTGTCCAGGTTGTTCATGTAGATCTCATCCATTTCTCTGTCATTGGGTGATCCCTGTGTCTTTCCCAGGGTCCCGTTTTCTAGGTAGCCTCCCTGGAGTTGTGTAGCAGTGTGGTCATCTTTGTTTTACATCTAGTATCCTCCTATGAGTGAGTACATACCATGTTTGTCCTTCTAAATCTGGGTTATCTCACTCAGGATGGTATTTCTAGATCCATCCATTTGCCTGCAAACCTCATGATGTCATTGTTTTTCTCTGCTGAGTAGCACTCCATTGTGTGTGTGTACCATATTTTCTTTATCCATTCTTCAGTTGAAGGGCATCTAGGTGGTTTCCAGGTTCTGGCTATTACAAACAATGCTGATATGAACATAGCTGAGCAAATGCCCTTGTGGTATGATTGAACATTCCTTGGGTATATGCCCAAGAGTGCTACAGCTGGGTCTTGGGGGAGATGGATTCCCAATTTTCTAAGGAAGTGCCATATTGATTTCCAAAGTGGCTGTACAAGCTTGCATTCCCACCAGCAGTGGAGGAGAGTTCCCCTTGCTCCACATCCTCTCCAGCACAAGCTGTCTTCTGTGTTTTTGATCTTAGCCATTCTGACAGGTGTAAGGTGGTATCTCAGAGTCGTTTTGATTTGCATTTCCCAGATAATTAGGGATGTTGAGCAATTCCTTAATTGTCTTTCAGCCATTTGAACTTCCTCTGTGGAGAATTCTCTGTTTAGTTCTATAGCCCATTTCTTAATTGGACTGTTGGGCATTTTGATGTCTAACTTCTGGAGCTCTTTATATATTCTAGATATCAGCCCTCTGTCAGATGTGGGGTTGGTGAAGACCTTTTCCCATTCTGTAGGCCTTCGTTTTGTCTTGTTGACCATGTCCTTTGCTCTACAAAATCTTCTCAGTTTCAACAGGTCCCATTGATTGATTGATTCTCTCAGTGTCTGTGCTACTAGTGTTATATTTAGAAAGTGATCTCAGGTGCCAATCATTCAAGAGTACTTCCTACTTTCTCTTCTATCAGGTTCAGAGTAACTGGATTTATGTTGAGGTCGTTGATCCACTTGGACTTAGGTTTTGTGCATGGTGACAGATATGGATTTATTTGCTGCCTTCTACACATTGACATCCAGTTATGCCAGCACCATTTGTTGAAGATGCTTTCTTTTTTCCATTGTACATTTTTGGCTTCTTTGTCAAAAATTATATGTTCATAGGTGTGCAGGTTAATGTCAGGGTCTTCAATTCGATTCCCTTGGTCCACATGTCGGTTTTTATGCCAGTACCAAGCTGTTTTTATTATAGTAGCTCTATAGTAGAGCTTGAGATCTGGGATCGTGATGCCTCCAGAGGTTTTTTTTTGTACAGGTTTCTTTTGGCTATCCTGGTTTTTTTCTTTTTCCATATTAAGTTGAGTATTATTCTTTCCAGATCTGTGAAGAATTGTGTTGGTAATTTGATGGGGATTGCATTGAATCTGTAGATTGCTTTTGGTATGATCGCCAACTTTACTATGTTAATCCTGCCTATCCATGAGCATGGGAGATCTTTCCATTTTCTGACATCTTCAATTTCTTTTTTCAGGGAATTAAACTTAATGTTATATAGGTCCTTCACATGCTTAGTTAGGGTAACCCCAAGGTGTTTTATATCATTTGTGGCTATTGTAAAGGGTGATGTATCTTTGATTTCCTTCTCAGTCTGTTTGTCTATTGTATATAGGAGGGCTACTGTTTTTTCTTTTCTTTTCTTTTCTTTTTTTTGAGTTGATCTTATATCCTACTATGTTGCTGAAGGTTTTTATTAGCTGTATCAGTTCCTTGGTTGAATTTTTGGGGTCACTCATATATACTATCGTGTCATCTGCAAATAGGGAAACCTTGACTTCTTCCTTTCCAATTTGTATCCCCTTAATCTCCATATGTTGTCTTATGGCTCTGGCTAGAACTTCAAGTACTATATTGAATAAATATGGGGAGAAGGGACAGCCATCCCTTGTTCCTGATTTTAGTGGTATTGCTTTGAGTTTCTCTCCATTTTATTTGATGTTGGCTGTTGGCTTGCTGTAGATTGCCTTTATTATGTTTAGGTATGTTCCCTGTATTCCTGATCACTCCAAGACCTTTATCATGAAAGGGTGTTGGATTTTGTCAAATGCCTTTTCTGCATCTAGTGAGATGATCATGTGGTTTTTTTCTTTGAGTTTGTTTATATGGTGCATTACATTGACAGACTTTTGTATGTTGAACCACCCTTGCATCCCTGGGATGAAGCCTACTGGATCATGGTGGATAATTGTTTTGATGTGTTCTTGGAGTCTTTTTGCCAGTATTTTATTGAGTATTTTTGCATCAATGTTCATGAGGGAGATTAGTGTGTAGTTCTCTTTCTTTGTTGCATCTTTGTTTGGTTAGGAATCAGGGTAATTGTAGCCTCATAGAAGGAGTTTGGTAATATATCTTCTGCTTCTATTGTGCAGAACAATTTAAAGAGTATTGGTATTAAGTCTTCTTTGAAGATCTGGTAGAATTCTACAGTGTAACCATCTGGTCCTGGGCTTTTTTTGGTTGGGAGATTTTAATGACTGATTCTATTTCCTTAGGGGTTATTGGACTATTTAAATGGTTTATCTGGTCTTGATTTAAACTTAGGTATGTGGTTCCTATCCAGAAAATTATCCATTTCTTTTAGATTTTCCAGTTTTGTGGAGTAGTGGTTTTTGAAGTATGACCTGATGATTCTCTGGATTTCCTCATTGTCTGTTGTTATGTCCCCCTTTTCTTTTCTGATTTTGTTAATTTGGATGCTCTCTCTCTCTGTCTTTTGGTTAGTTTGGATAAGGGCTTGTCTATCGTGTTGATCTTCTCAAAAAACCAACCCTTTGTTTCATTAATCCTTTGTATTGTTCTCTTTTTTTCTATTTTATTGATTTCAGCTATCAATTTAATAATATCCTGGCATCTGTTCCTCCTTGGATACTTGCTTCTTCCTGTTCAAGGGCTTTCAGGTGTGCTGTCAAGTCACTAGTGTGAGATTTCCCCAGCTTCTTTTTGTGGGCATTCATTGCTATGAATTTCCCTCTTAGCATTGCTTTCATAGTATCCCATAAGTTTGGGTATATGGTGTATTCATTTTCATTGATCTCTAGGAAGTCTTTAATTTCTTTCTTATTTCTTCCTTAACCCATTGGTGATTCAGTTGAGCATTATTCAGTTTCCATGAGATTGTAGGAGTTCTATATTTTTTTTCTGTTGTTGAAATCTAACTTTAATCCATGGTGGTCTGATAGAACACAGGTGGTTATTCCAGTTGTTTTGTATCTGTTGAGATTTGCTTTGTAGCCAAGTATGTGGTTGATTTTAGAGAAGGTTCCATTGGGTGCTGAAAAGAAAGTATATTCTTTTTGGTTCAGGTGGAATGTTCTGTAGATATAGATTAAGTCCATTTGAGCCGTAATATCAGTTAAGACCATCATGTCTCTGTTAAGTTTCAATTTGACAGATCTGTCCAGAGGTGAAAGTGGGGTGTTGAAGTCTCCCACTCTTAATGTGTGGGGTTTTATATGTGATTTAAGCTTTAGTAATGTTTCTTTTACATATGTGGGTGCCCTTGTGTTTGGGGCATAAATGTTCAGAATTGAGATTTCATCTTGGTGGATCTTCCCTGCGATGTGTATGTAATGTCCTTCCTCATCTCTTTTGATTGATTTTAGTTTGAAGTCTATTTTGCTGGATATTAAGATGGCTACACCAGCTTGCTCCTTAAGATCATTTGATTGGAAAGTCTTTTCCCAGCCTTTTATTCTTAGGAGCTGTCTGTCTTTGAAGTTGAGGTGTGTTTCTTGTATGCAGCAGAAAGATGGGTCCTGTTTTCGTATCCATTCTGTTAGTCTGTGTCTCTTTATAGGTGAATTAAGTCCATTGATATTAAGGGATATTAATGACCAGTGACTGTTCATTCCTGTTATTATTTTTATTTTTTGGTGGTAGTGTGTGTGTACTTCTCTTCTTTGGGGTTTACTGCTGTGGTGTTATCTATTGCCTGTGTTTTCATGGGTGTATCTGCCTTCCTTAGGTTGGAATTTTCCTTCTAGTGCTTTCTGTAGGGTTGGGTTTGTGCATAAGTGTTGTTTAAATCTGGTTTTGTCTTAGAAGGTCTTGTTCACTCCATCTATGATGATTGAAAGTTTTGCTGGGTATATTAATCTAGGCTGGCATCCATGATCTCTTAGTGTCTGCATTATATGTGTCCAGGTTCTTCTGGCGTTCAAAGTCTCCATTGAGAAATTGGGTGTTATTCTGTTGGGTTTGCCCTTATAAGTCACTTGGCCTTTTTCCTTTGCTGCCCTTAATATTCTTTCTTTATTCTGTATGTTTAGTTGTTTAATTATTATGTGGTGAGGGGACTTTTTTGGTGGTGGTCTACTCTGTTTGGTGTTCTATAGGCTTCTTGTATCTTCATAGGCATTTCCTTCTTTAAGTTGGGAAAGTTTTCTTCTATGATCTTGTTAAATATATTTTCTGTGCATTTGAGTTCTGGGGCAGGATGGAAGCTGGGGCTGGTTTCTAAGTCTCAGTAAGTGGATGGGGTCTCTGGTAGATGGGTGTGGGGGCAGGGCATGGAGGTTGTAGGGTTCACCAGAGGGTCTTAGAGAGGGGGAATCTTCCAGGTGGGGATGGGGGGTCCTGCCCATGGCTAGAACCTGGGGCCCAGTTGGGCAGGTCTTCCCCAGAGTGGCTGGTGCCCTGGGCTATGACCTATGTGTGGGCCTCTCTGGGTGTGACCCCAGGCACTCACCTCTGGTCCTTGTGGGAGTTCCAGGGCAGGATGGAAGCTGGGGGCTGGTCTCTGATTCTCAGGAAGTAGCTGGGGTCTCGGGCAAATGGGTGTAGGGGCAGGGTGTGGAGACTGTAGGATCTGCCTGCAGTCTTGGAAAAGGGGAGCCTTCCTTCAGGGCCCACTGAATGGCCTAACTGAGGCCAAGTTGGGCAGGTCCTCCATGATGGCTGGTGCCCAGAGTGGGACCCAGGGGCAGTTGCCTCTCTGACTATAACCCCAGGCACTCACCTCTGTTCCAGATGGGAGTTTGGGGCTGGATGGGAGCTGGGTGCTTGTCTCTGAGTCTCAGGATGTGGCTGGGATCTCCAGCAGATGGGTGTGGGGGCAGGGCGTGGAGGTTGTTAGGTTCACCAGAGGGTCTTGGAGAGGGGGAACCTTCCCCATGGGGATGGGGAGTCCTGCCCTATGCCCAGTTCCTGTGTCCCAGTTGGGCAGGTCTTCCCTGGAGTTGCTGGTGCCCCAGGCTGTTACCCAGGTGCGGGCCTCTCTGGGTGTGACCCCAGGCACTCACCTCTGGTCCAGGTGGGAGTTCCAGGGCAGGATCTTTTCAATTATTTTTTATTCCAGTGATTTTAGCTCTGCTTTTGGTGTCATAAGACTAGCTGGTGATTTATCCTCCATGCTTTTTCTATGCTTGTGGATGCAGATGGTTTACCTTGGTAGTGATTTCTGGGGTGCTTTTTGTAATCTTTTCTTATCCTTACAATGCTCATCTCAAGTCTTACTCTGATGCTTCCTGACTCATCCATGTAAGTCTATGTGTTGTCTTCTTTAAGATCATTTTGAGTGTGAGGGATGTAAAATAATATGAACTGACTTGTAAAAACAAGAGAGTGTGGTGGGCAGATTGCTGAGTTAGTCAACAATGCTTATGCTGTAATTTCTAAAGTTTGAGAAATGGTACTTTATATAGTAAATGGGAGTCCATACATGTGATTAAATTGGGATTTTGTGATAAAATGTTTTTCTAGATAGTCCAAGTAGATCTCAAGTAATCAGAATAGTTCCTCTAAGGGGAAGGTGGGAAGGTCAGAATTAGAAGTAGGAAACGTAGTGATAGAAACCAGCTGAATGGTGTTTGGAAGAGCTACAAGCCAAGGAATATCGGCTGCCTTAGAAGCTAATGACAGCAATGACACATACTCTTCCCAAAGGCTCTGAAGAGAACACAGTCCAGCCAATTCCTCGAGTTTGTTGCTGTGAACCTAGAGGCAATAGGTTTCAATATTTTAGCCACTAATTTGAGCGTTGTTTAAAAATGTTCTCTCTCTCTCTCTCTCTCTCTCTCTCTCTTTCTCTCTCTCTCTCTCTCTCTTTGTGGCTATGTACTGCATGCATGCAATATCTGTGGAGTCCAGAAGGAAGTGCTGAATTCCTCAGTACTTGAGTTATAGACAGCCATTAGCCATCTGTGAGTACTGAGAATTGAACTCAGGTCCTTTGTAAGAGCAGCCTGTGACTTAAACACCAAGCCATGCCTCCAGCCCCTAATTTGTTATAAGAACATAAGAACAAAACAATAATAGGGGATACTTGCTTTTTTATTCTTTTCTGAGAAGTTCCAGGGTAGAATTCCAAGTGTCCATTCCTGTATCAATCTCAATATGACACATATTTCAGTTCGATTCACCTGTACTCAATGTCAGTTACATGTTTGTGAAGCAACCAGACCACAGACATTAAATGAATTGTAAAATTTTGTTCTTATACCTTCACTATTGCACTCACACTGGTTCTGCAGGGGGTTGTTCACTTATCTTTCTGAGCATTACAATTTCACCAAAGTATGAACTTCCTTTCTTTTTAACTGTAGTCAATTAGTGTATTAGAGTATTTATAGTTAACATGAAGTTGAGAAAAAAACATTGATAACATTTTATACTGACATTAAGCTAGATAGTGTTGCATATTGATATTAGGCAAGACAGACTCACATACAGTGTTAGTGGCTGTCAGTCATTATATTTTATGGAAGGCATGGATAATTAAATAAAATTATTGAGTAGAGACTATTTAAAATAACCTACACATAGTTTATGGAAACATCCTTGAATGGGGTTTCACTGGCCTGGTTTGATTCACATGATTGTATTTGTCATAATCACCACCAGCCAAAGGAGTATTGTGCAAGATAATGTTGGCAAATACCCCTTTTCTTGACTTGTGTTGAATTTACTTATTTTCTATTTCCTATTGAACTAAAGTTAGTCATAGACTCAGTTGGGATATAAATGCAAACCTGTTGGTTCATTTTTGGAAAAGGTTTCTTACCATGATAAAAATAATTGGGGAAATATCTCATTCTGCTCCAGCATGGACATTGGTCCTTATTTCTTGTTTGCAGTTGCCACTTTGTGATGATGAGGGAAGGGCCAAGATGACCTTATGGATGCACACCTACAACTTCAAAGTACAGCTATGGGAGTGATGTGGAGTTTGCTATCTAATCATGACTGGTCTTTTTATGTACTGATGGAGCATGAGAGAGCACAAATGTAATCAAACTGTCCTAGCTTGCTTTTTGTTGCTGTGTTGACTACCATGACTAAAGCAGTTTGACTAAGAATGGCCCCCCAGAGGCTCACAGATTTAAATACTTTGTCATTAAGGAGTGCCTTTACTTGAGTGGGCTTAGGAGGTGTGGTCTTGTTGGAGGAGATATGTGTCACTGGGGATAGAATTTGGGATTTTAAAAGCCAGAACCAGTTCCAGTGCCTTTCTCTTCTTGCTACCTGCAGATCTGGATGCAGAACTCTTAACTGCTTCTCTAGCATCATGTCTGCCTAGGTGTCATCATGAGCCCCACCAGGATGAAAATTGACTAAACCTCTGAAACTCTGAGCAAGCCCCAATTGAATGCTTTCTTTTGTATGAGTTGATATGGTCATGATGTCTCCTCACAGCAACAGAAAACTGAGTAAGACAGAAGATGGTACCAAGGAACAGGGTAGTGTTGTGACAGGCTTGACCATGCTTCTTGTTGGCAGAATGTGGACTTTGTATTAGGAAACAAGTGGGGCTTAATGGGCCACATTAGCAACAGTGTGGAAGACATTGCTAAGAGCAATGTAGATTATGAGGGCCTGATTTAAAAGGTTTCAGAGGAAAAGAATATTTATAAGTGTCCTAGAGACTGTTCCCATGATGTTTGGAGAAGACTGTGTAGTTGGTTGTTTTTACTCTTTACTCCTTGTTCTTTGCTCTTCTGGGGCCTGACACCAGGCTTTGAAATAAACACACATGGAGACTTATTCGTGTTTTTTTTTTTTTTTTAATTTTTATTTACTTATTTTTTTTTTTAATGCCTGGCCTTCGCTTGGCTTGTTTCTAGCCAGCTTTTCTTAACTTAAATGATCTCATATAGCTTTTGCCTCTGGGCTTTTACCTTCTTTACTCTATTTCTGTATACCTTTCTTTATTTCTTACTCTGTGGCTTGCTGTATAGCTGGGTGGCCGGCTCCTTGGGTCCTTTGTCCTGCTCCTTTTCTTGCTCCTAGACCTTTTTCTTCCAAATTTCTCCTTCTATTTATTCTCTCTGCCTGTCAGGCCTGCCTATCCTTTTTCCTGCTTTGCTATTGGCTGTTGTTATGGTCATGATTTAGATTCACAGCAGTATAAAATACTGACTAAGAAAATGACCAAAAGCAACTTGGGAGGAAAAGGTTTATCTATCATGAATAGAAGTCAGGGCAGGAACTCAGAGCATGAACCTGGAGTCAAGAACTGGAGCAGATGTAATGGAGGAATCCTGATTGCTGGTTACCTCTCCATAGTTTGCTCACCCTATTTTCTTATATTACCCAGGACTACCTGCCTGGAGGTAGCACTGACTCCAGTGAGCTGGACCCTCCCACATTAACATTAATCAAGAAAATGCTACAGATATATCTACTGGCCATTTTTTTTTTTTTTTTTTTTTTTTGAGGCAGGGTTTCTCTGTGTAGCTTTGCACCTTTCCTGGAACTCACCTGGTAGCCCAGCCTGGCCTGGCTCTGCCTCCTGAGTGCTGGGATTAAAGGTGTGCACCACCACCGCCCAGCTCTACTGGCCAATCTTATAGAGGTATTTTCTCAATGGAGTGATTCAATTGGTACTCTAGCTTTTATAAAGTTTACAAAAAAAAAAAAAAAAAAAAAAAAAAACTAACAAGAATATATTACTTGAACAATGCTGGGCTAGTTCAGTCTGGGTGAGTCATTAACCAGAGAAAACCAAAGGTGGTGTTGGTAGAAGGGAGAGAGCATGCATCTTAGAATGAAAAAAACTAAAAAATAAAGAAGCAAGTTTTACAACACACTGTCAAACAACATTCCACGATTTTCATTAGGATCCAAGTCAAATGCATGATTAGCTATTATTTCTAGACAAGTCTGAAGCCCTGAACACTACTCAGCTTTTCTAAATTCGGCAATGGTTCCTTTCCTTCTCTCTCTTCCCTGTGTGTTTGTCACTAATACACTGGAAACCTATCTGATAGGAAGATCAGGTGACTTGAACTGGAGTCAAACACATCTGTCAAGGGAAGAATGACAAGCATTTTCACGGCTGTCTGAAGTCGCTGTGCTTGTTGCTTTGCTCTCATCTCTGTGAGGCAGCTCTTGTTAAAAGTAGGTGTCCTGTCAGTCATACATGATAGGTGGTGTTTGGAGTTTGAGGTATTGACAGTAGATTCTTGCTTTTGTTTCCCATAATCTTGTCTCAAAGGCATGTGTTAGACACCAGCCCCTTAAAAGAAGAGCGATGGCACCAGTGGCTAAGGCACTGGGGATAGTAGGCACTTCTCTATAGTATCCTTGGCTTATGAGACAGATAATAGATTTAACAGAACCATCTCCATTTATTTGAATACAAGATCATTTTCACGACTGATTCAATTAGAGATCAAGTTTTGTAGCTGAGTAGAAAAATCTGTAGTTTCTGTAACTTAATATTTACCCAGATGACTGATACCATAATAAGTTAAGAGCATAGTTTAATACCCTGCTGTCAATATTATAAAACAGCATTCCCTTCTTTTCATTGATTTACTACAAGCATGAAGGATGGGGACCAACAAAGGCTAGAGATTGCCATACTTATAATTTAAAGAAACTAATTAAGTTCCAAGGTAAAAGAAAAAAATATATAGGAGTTATGATTGACATTTGGCTACAGAGTCAGGGAATCTTCAAGATGAGGAAAATGTATGATGCAATATGATTTCAGGCCTATGCAAAGGAAATCTGTGTTAGACAGCAGCATCTGATGTGCTATGCCCTTATTGTTAGTGAAGTAGGTGTAATACAATCCCCAGTGCACAAGGAAGCATAACTACATTGAAACTCAAATCAGGGTACATGATGTTTCTTCCAAGAAGATAGGCTATGTGTGTTTCCTCAAGGGCCCAAGAAAGGATCTCAGTCATACAGATAGTGTTGAGGTTATTGGGGTTATTAGCCATCTCTGGTCCTGGTTGTGGGAGGTTGGGGGAGCCCCTGGCTATACAGGTAATATAAGAGTCATTTATACTATTAGCCACCTCCAGTACTGTTGTGGGAGCTTGGTATGGCCTGGCCCAACAGATAACACAGATCACCAGGCTATTAATCATCTCCAATTCCCATCCTTATGTAAAAACTGGTTATATGACTTCCTTTTGAAAGGATAATCCTGGGTGCTTAACATTCTTAGTTTTCCTGAAGACCTGTGGGCACAAGAACCTTTGTGTTCCCAGCATACTCTGATGGAGGAACACCAACCATGCAAAACTCCAGAAAAGCTCTTCTTTCATTAAGCACAGCACAGAAAAGAGAAGTTAGCTTTTCTAGGTAGGAGGTCTCTGCAGGGGAGCAGTCTATGGCTGTAAACATCTGGGAGACAGGAGAATTGATTGATAATTTCTGTATACCATCCACATTCACACACGTTGCTCATTCCTTGAGCCAACCTAAGGAAGGCTTTCTCAATTCCAATTGGTCTGAGGCCTTGTGGTCTTTGTCAATACTACATATTCACTCAGGGCTTCACCCACCCACTCCTTACACATTCATTCAAGGTTTCTCTCAGTCTCCCAATGGGCTTATATAGCTAACAGATAGATGCTCACAGGCCTCATTCAGAAGACTTCCATTTTGTGATTCCTGACACCAGATACTGTGTAAGGCTAAGAAAAACCCTTGCGGATCAAATCATCTATTAATAATGAATCATAAAGGTCAGGAGTAGAATAAATTCAGCACCCTATACACCTCAAAAGGCAACTGTGTTTCAGGCTGCTGACAATAGTTTGATCAAAGAACAAAGACAAACAAAACCAGCAACCTGAAACTCATTAGTATTCCAGGGAGATAAAGCACACGCCTTAGCAATGTTTCAGGAAACTTACTTTCCCACAAACAGAAAAAGGAAGCAAAGAATGTCAACTAACCAGTTTACTTTGGAAGTGTGATTTTCAGGCCTTTCCCACAGATATGTTTTTCCCTTAGCTAATATCAAAAAAGCTGAAGCTAATTTAGACAGTCATTTAAATTTTTTTTTAAAGAGCACCAAAGTATCATAGCATTAGCAGTTCTCCTTGAGTGCTGTTTTAGTACTTTTCTTGATAGCTAACATAAGATTGTGCTTTTACACACACACACACACACACACACACACACACACACACACGTAGATTTATTGAAGCATTGTGATACTCTTGAATGCAGATACTCTTAAACTCATTTGTCAAATGAAGTTGCTAATACATAGATAAGTTCAGTAATTAATGAGGTGAGATGCCAAAGTAGTATCAAAGAGAGGGTGGTTATGTTTTTAATCATTTCAATTAATTAGTTGATTGATTTGTTTTGTGCTGGTGTGAACAAACCAAATGAGAGTTAAGTCTTTAAATGCTATGTGTGCTTGGAACAGTTTCATATTGAAAGCTAGCAAAGGCCCTATGGTCTAAAAAGAATTCTCATAGTATAGAAGAGAAAAATGTCTCATATCTGAGAGACAATTCCACACTGTAGAGAGATAGCCATGAATCAGTGTCATAGAACCCCTTTTTCTAGCAACTCAATCACTATGTCACAACTCTGCAAGTATATTTGCATTCACAGGATGTCACAGTGGCTGCAATGTAGTGTTTATAAAACATGGAAAATGTATTTCCAAACTATGATGTGGAGACTACTTGGGGGGGAGAATTTGTATTATTTGATTTTCTTATGCCTTGCCCAAACCACTACTCCCTTCTCTTCTTGCTCTGTTATCTTCTATTTCCTCTTTTCTCTCTCCTCTTCCTTTGCATCTCTTTCCTCCGAAGCTTTTCATTCTTCATGTGTGACAATACTTCCCTGACATCTTTCAGAGGACTCAGCTTTTTTTAAAACCCAAATTGACCATATTTGTAGATCTCAGCTAGATATGACTGCTTCTGATACCAAGAGACCCCCATTCAAATCTAACATCCTTAATCTAAGCATTATTTTAATAGAAAGATAAGCAGACTAGAATCTACTAAACATGTAAACATCAAAATTATAAAGGTTACAAAGATTAAGTATTCAGAATCTCCAACAGGAAGTCATAAGGTAAATGGCACCATAGGGTACATGTCTCAACAAGACACCTTTTAGTTCTGAATGGTGAATGTTGGAAAGTCCAAAAATGATAAAAAAAAAAAAAAGAAAAGAAAAGAAAGAAAGATGTGTCAGGAGGCATTTGAAGTTAAAGATGACTACTGAGGCTGTCCTGTGAGAAGTAATTGAGCAAAGTAATGTCACCTCAGGGAGACAACACAGGAAGGATGCATTTCAGTTGATCTTCTTTTTCGTTTTCAGACTTAGAAATGAACACAATTTATGGAGGAGAAAAGTGAGATTTGTAGTTTCCTCTGATTTATTTATTTTTATATTTTATGTATAGGACATAGTATAAAAATAATCACAATAAAAACAGTCTCTATGTTCTGGAAGAAATGGTGTGTAAATCTGAGTAAGCTGAAGGGCATGGCACATCACTCAGTCATTCTTAGTCCTCTATTTTTACTGATTCTTTCTCATGCACTGCACTGCCTTGTGTGTGGATTTCACTAGCCTCCCAGAGTAGCCTCCCTGACCTTTATTTTTCTGAAGGGGAACTAATTAAAACCCCACTGGAGGGGCCACTAAGATGGCTCACTTTGTAAAGCCTTTCAATCTGAGTTGATCCTTGGGACCCACATTGATGAAAAGAGGAGACCATCTTCCACAAATTGTCCTCTGGCACCATGGCATGAGAACACATCCTTCCAATAAACAAATGAACGAACAAACAACAAAAAATAAAAATAATAAAGCAAATTAACAACAAAACCACCTCCAACTTCCTCTGTCTTGACACTTAAAAATTTCCTAAAGGGGCTAGAGAGATGGCTCAGTGGTTAAGAGCACTGGCTGCTCCCCCAAAGGAGCTGGGTTCAATTCCCAGCACCCACATGGCAGCTTACACCTGTCTGTAGCTCAGCTCCAGAAAATCTGACACCCTTACACCAATGTATATAAAATAAAGTTAAATAAGTTATTTTTAAAAAAAAGCTTCCTCAGGAGGTTGTTAGGATTATGCTCTGATTTACTTTACTTTTTAAGGCAAACTATTATTTTATTAAAATAGAAAATGAATGCAGGGCATAGTACTATATAACTAAAAGCAGCTGCCTAAGGCTAATGGTGAAACTGAGGCAGAGGTCAGAAGACACAGGCTTAGAGAGTTGTGATCCTTCCAGGACACAGACCAATAGTCATCTGTGCTGATAGATGAACTTAGTCATCCTGAGGTGTGCTGAGGTCAGACGTACTTGAGCCACATAAGGAAATGAGTAGACGGTTACTTGGAGGGACATGGTGGGCTGCTATAGACAACACAAATTAAAGGTCATTCCACTGAGTACCCAAGTCACACTGTTATTTTTATAGTTTGGTTCTTTGAGTTCATCTAAAAATCAGGCCTCACTTTCTAAATGATAATTGTAAAATGTCCTCTGCATTTGTTTTCATACTGAATATGGAAAGATTTCTTGTAACTGTTCAATTCAGTATTGCATCAAAACCTCACTTTTCATGTGACAGTCAGTGTTTGAATGATTGTATTTGTGAAGAAATAGTTTAATACATTTTAAATGAGTGTGTTTATTTAAATCTAAATTTCTAGTATGTTGTGAGATAATAGCTGTGTGTGTATCTTTAAGACAAGAAAACACCGAGACACAGCAAAGCGGAGCCTTTTCTTTTCTTTCTTTTTTCTTTTTTTCTTTTCTTTCTTTCTTTCTTTTTTTTTTTTTAATAAAGCTGTTGCTAATGTCAGGCTGACAGGAGAGTGGTTTAATTGGTGACTGTTAATGTCTATTTAAGTGAGCAGCCAGGGAAATATTTGCTGAAGAAAGCACATGCAAATCACTGGCCAGGCCATTTTCTCTGTCTTTAAAAAGAGAAAAAAAATTAACAAGTTTCAGAAATGTGGAAAAGAAACATTACAAAGAGTGAGTTCAGACTCAACAAGATTCATTATGTTTTGGAATACTGCCCACTTAAAAAATACAAATTAATATCTTGAGAGCCCCAGAACAGTGATGATGAAAGATGGCACTGATAATCTGGGCAAGTCCAGTTAATGGTTAGATACCATTAGACACAGCAAATAATCAACTTATTTGTTTAATGTTGAAGCTATAATTGTTCGTTTCTCTTAGTAAATAACCATATAAACTAGCAAGTCTTTATATTCTCAGTTCAACAGCAAGACATTTGATATCATTAAAATAAATAAATTCTTAAATTTAACAAATTAAAAGCATATTTTTAAAAATTGAAAATGGATTTTTTTCTCACATAATATATCCTGGTTATGGTTTCCTCTCTAATATATGTAGGCAAAGGATGTCTAGAGTAAAAAGAGAGAAAAACATATATAAAATATAAATGAGGAAAAAAGAGCCTTGACACAACTTTAGGAGGCAAGGATCTTCCAAATATGCTGGAGGTTTTTTTTTTGTTTGTTTGTTTGTTTGTTTGTTTTTTTTTGTCATGTAGTGCTGGCATGTAGCCTACACTTAAGAGTAGTTTGTTTCCCTAGTGAGACATCCTTAGAGAAAATGAATTTTCATTTGTAAGTGGTTATCAATGGAGGTAGCTTCTAGGTTAGAGGTGGGGGCATGGGCATGTGTTCACCTAATCCAGGTTTATGACCCACTCTATCTGATACGGACCAGTGCACACCCTGTGCATGATGCTCCAGTATCTGTGTTTTCTTATGGACATCCATCCTGTTGATTTAGAGGCCCTCTTTTCCTTGGTGTCCTCCATCCCCTCTGGCTCTTATGCACTTTCTGCTTCCTCCTCTGCAGAGTTCCCTGAGTCCCCAGAGTCGGGGTTTGATGGATACCTCCTGATTATGGCTATGTGTTTGAAAGTCTCTCATTCTCTGCATAGTGTCTGGGCGTGGATCTCTGTATTTGTTCCCATCTTCTGCAGGAGGAAGCTTCTCTGATGATGGCTGAGTAAGGCACTGACCTAGAGTACAGCAAGATGTCATTTTATTGCTATAATTTCAGAACAGTAGTATTTGGTTTTATCCGAGGTCCCTGGGGTGCTTGTCTCATGTTCTTGGTCACCCAAGCAGTGTTAAGTATGGGTTCCATCTTATGGCATGGGCCTTAAGTCAAGTCATGTATTGCTTGGTTACTCCCCTAAGCATTGTGGCTCCACTGCACTCAGTAGCATAACTTGCAGGCAGGACACCATTGTAGATCAAAGGGTTCGTGACTGGGTTGATGTTTGTTTCTCCTTTGGTAGCATGTAAATTACCTTCCTGTATAAAGATGTTGGAAAGCAGGGGTGAAGAAGGCTCTATGCAGGTTTTGATTCTCTATGTTCAGTGAGTTGTACTGGTGCTCCCTTCAGCAACAGGACTTTGTCTCACCTTATGGAGAGGCTCTGATTTATTTTATTGGCACAAGAGAGACGTTTATGTAAAAGTGGCAGCATGCTGTAAATCTCAACTCCCTGTGTGCCTTAACTATCTATGTCAAACTGTAGTGAATTTATTGACAAGACCCATACTGTTCTTCCTGATGGCAATACAGAAAACTTAAGCTCTGCAGATGGACAAGCTGTGTTAGGTTCTGTCTTGTGTATCAGCAACAGCAATGCGTTTTAATTCCCCCTCATAATCTTTACAGTTGATGAATGAAGGAAATCTTGGCTTTAGCTTTATATTGAAAGGTGCAGGGATGTATTGTGTTTGTGTTCATATGTGTAGATTGCACATGTATGCAGGTGTGGGTGTAGTCTGCTTATCGTCCTTATAGAAGCAAACCTGAGATTAAGGGATGTTTAGGTGGGCTTCTTTGATATCAGAACCAGTGGTAATCAGCTTTGTTCTACAGAAGTAATGAGCTTAGGGTTCAGCAGAAGATATTTCCTCTGGAGGACTTTGGCAAGACATCTATTTTTACCTTTTGCCCAATTCTTATAATTGTTAAAAGAATTTTAATCTTTATAATTTTGTAAGAATTTTGTATATTTTAATATGAATATTTTATAAAATGTATACAATACACATATTTTCTTTTGTCTGGGGCTTGTCTTTTCATTTTCTTATTCATGTCTTTTAGAAATTCTACCTTTTGATGAAGTCAAATTTATCAATTCTTTGTTGGCTATTTGGGTGACAAAATTCAATATTTTAACTCTCTAGATCCAGTTCTAAATTCACTATCTACCATAATAGAGTTATAAATTCCATGTATTTCTTTTAGCCATAAACTCCAAATTTTCAAAACATTTTATGAGCAGAAAAATGGCTTAGCAGGTGTCACCTTCACACAAATTGAGACTCACCTGGGAATAAGGAACTGAGGAATTACCTAATCAGATTACCCATATCTGTGGGGACAATTCCTTGATTGCTAGTTGAAGGAAAAGGGCTCAACCCACTTTAGGTGGTATCATCTTTAGGCATTAGGTCCTGTCCTATATAAGAAAGGTAGCTGCACTTGAGAAGTCTTTTTGTAACATGAATCTTTAAAGGTCTTATTAATTAAAACAAACCTGGAGCCAGGTAGCAGAGTGAACGCTGAAAGACCAGAGAAACAGAACAAGCCACATTCAACCTCACCTTGCCAACTTCTCAGCTGATCTTGTTTCCTCAAACTGAAAGCCTCTGAGTCCCCACCTGAATGGATCTCAGCTGAACTGCTGCTAAAAGCTAAAAGCTCAAAAAGACTCTAATTCCTAGTCCTCACACCTTATATACCTTTCTGCTTCCTGCCATCACTTTCTGGGATTAAAGGCATGTGTCTTTTCCAAGCAAGATGTGAGATCTCAAGTGCTGGGATTAAAGCTGTGTGTCACCATGCCTGCCTGTTTCTAGTGTGGCTTTGAACTCACAGAGATCTGGATGGATCTCTGCCTCCAGAATTCTAGGATTAAAGGTGTGTGTACCATCATTTTCTGTCCTCTATGTCTATCTAGTGACTGTTCTGTTCTCTGACCCCAGATAAGTTTATTATGGTGCACACAATATCACCACACCTTTCTATGTAGTTTCTGATCCAAGCTCTTGAATTCATGCCTTAGCATCATTGACATAACCAGTATGATAAATATCCCCTTTGACTCTCCTAATTGCTATTGTAATGTTTATACTAGCTACAAAACCAAACCAGAGCAGCAGGTAAAAGCACTTGCCACTAAGTCAAATGACCCAAGTTTTATCCTAGGACCCACATGACAGAAGAAGAGAATCAACTTCTGCATGCAGGCTCTGCATGGGCACTGGTATGCACAGAGGCCCACATATTCATAAATAAGTGAAAAATTATAATTCACTCATGAGAAAAAAAGACAGCAACCTGTATTCCTCAAATTATGGCTGACTAAATTTGAATTCACAATAGTACTGTGAACATGTGCCAATGTTAGATAAACTACAAGAAGGATGTAAAGCGGGGGACTTCAAAGTGAGAGCAATAATATCACAAGTAGAATTGGGGATGTGGCTTAGTGCTGGGGCATTTATTTGCCTGGTGTGCTTGAGTCCCTGGCTTAAATTCCCAGTGCTGGAAAATGGGAAACTACAGAGAATACAAGCTGCTGCTTTAGCAGCTGGCCTGAGAGGTTCATAGTGAGTATTCAATGGCTGTAACATCAGGAGGTTGAGATACTGGTACCCTTTTGGCAATAGATAGATGATAGGGCTCATGGCCCACATAAAGCCATGTATTGAAACCAGACTCTACACATAAATTTAAAACACTTGGTAGAACAGGGACTCAGAAAATCTGCCCTTTGAAGCTTGTCTATATATGGGACTCTAATTAGTAGGGAAAAACTCCTCTAAGTGAGAAAGAGAAGAAAAGAAAAGAAAAAGATGAAAGGGGCTGATGCCTGTCAACGCAGAGGCAGATATCAATCCAGGATGAGAACTAAATATAGAACTAGCCGCTTCTCTGATGACACCTCACCAAAACAAGCACACAAGGTTTCTATCTGGGTCACTTTCACTAATCAGGGCTGTCAGGACTTCCCTTCCATAATAAGAGAAACAACAGCAACAAAGATGACAGAGACAAAGACCTAGTGACATGCACTGTAAGACCCCCCCCCCCCTCAGAGGTTTATGGTGTGCAGAGGGGGGCATAGAACCTGTCTTTGAAGTAACTGCAATAGAGCTAAAATTCCTTAGTCATATTCTTTGCACTTTGGGCTTTTCCATATTGTGATCTAAATACCTGTAGCATTTTATAAGATGGTGGACTTGGTTTATTCCAAGGCTAGTAAATTTTGCTGATACCTAGAAAGAACCAAAATTGATCAAATACATTTGGAAATGTTTCACAAGAAAAAGAGCAGACAAGTGTGCTAAACACCAGACATATTTTTCTCAAGATTAAGAAACTGAAACAATACAAGTCTGAAAGATAAATATGAATTATGCATTGGAAATGGTGAAAACACACAACCCATAAATAGGTCATGTGGAAAAAAATAAGGACACTAAGCAAAGATTAAAATACCTAGAGATGCAAAGCATTGACTAGTTGAGGAGCACATTCCCAAGTCACTCTGAAGAGTCTATGTATAAACTGAAGGATCTGAAAAAGGCACTGAGATTATAGGGAAAGTCAAGTGATTATGAAAGGAAAAGTTAAAAAATGATGCCAGGACTCAGCAGGCTAATGCAGGAGAATTGAAATATTGAGATGACTATCACTCTCTAGTGTGAAGGTCTCAGAAAGACACAGGGCAGAGGAAAGAGAGTCACAGTGATGGGAAAAAGCTCCAACACATGTCTAAGATGTGTTTCATAGGCAAGCATCAAAAGTAGGGGTGAGCCAATTCTTAGAGACAACAGTTGAAGGTTTTTATAAATGCAGAAACCCAGCAGTTTCAGAGTGAAGAAACATTAGATCTAAAACCATACATTAAACAACCACAGAATGCATAACTGAAAATCTGAAAAACACTAAAGACAACATAACATTTTTTAAAATGGAAAACAGAAAGCAAACACAAATAATTATATAAACACAAAACATACATACACAGGTAGACACAGGAACATGACCTCAGGTTCATCAGAGAATCGGCCTGAATAGGGAGGGTAGAGTGATGAAGAAAGACACCTGATGCTAACCTCCAGTTTCCACAGGGATGTGCACACACATAAATACACATGCTTGCATGCACACCACAGTATGTACAAAACCAAACTTTTATATTAAATGCATGCCTCTCTCCTCCAGAATTAGTATAGTACAAAGAAATACAGCGAGATTATCACTGTGAGCATTGTCTTCACCCCACAACACTGTCATTTAAGAGAACAGTGAGTATATACCAAGCAAAACCTTTAACAATAGAAAGTGTCTTGATAACTCTCATACAAAAGCATACAAAGGTTTTAAAAAGAGAAAGAAGACAATATGGAAGGGAGGTTAGTAAACATATTAAAGTTATTTAAATTTTCAGTGTCACCACTTAAGAGAAGTACCAGATTTATTTTCCAAATTAGTAGAAGGAAAAAAGAAAATGAAATATAACTAATACAGGGCAAGAAAGAGGATAAATCAGCATTATAAAGTCACAGAAAAGAGAAAGCTGAAGTTAAAATGGTAGATACAATCTGAATGCATCAATATATATATTTTGAAAAACATGTTATTAGCATGTGTGGGTATATTTAACTGTATTATGTACACACACACACACACACACACACACACACATGCACGCACACATGTGCGTGAGCGCTTGCGCATGTCTAGGTCTGGAGAAAACGTCTTGTGTCATTCCTCAGCAACATAGTTCTTGGTTCTCATTATTTATGAGCCAAGGCTTCTCACTGACCTGGAGATTGACCATTAGGCTTGGTGGCCTAGCTAACAATCTCTAGTATTCTACTGATCTCTACCTTCTTGCACCACAATTATAGTTGCATGGTAGAGAACTTAGTTTCTTTTTTTAACATGTGTGTTGGGGACTCTAACTCAGGTCCTCATGAGTGCAAAGCAAACGTTGAATTTCAGAGTGTTTTAGTCAGTTATCAAGTATCTATAATTGATTTTGTTCAGAGAAAAATATCTGAACTAAGCTTTGTTCACTGCCTTAAGCTTTTGCAAGACGACCCTTGAAAAACAATTGTCACTTTCTGTCTTAGTCATTGTTCTGTTGCTGTGAAGAGATGTTATGACCAGGGAAAATTTTATAAGGGAAAGCATTTAACTGGGGGCTTGCTTACAGTTTTATAGTGTTAGTCCATGATCATCATGGTGTGAATCATAAATAGCACAAAGACAGAGGGAGAGAGAGAGAAAGAGAGAGACAGAGGCAGAGACAGAGATAGAGAGACATTATGGGGGCCATTCTTACTGAAACTACCACATATTTTTTCATCAATAGACAATTATTCCAAGACTAATCAAGCTATAGCATATGTTGGTTTTTGTTGACAACTGATTTGACTCATTTATGGTATGTTTGGTGAATCACATTTGAACAGTTATTTTGCTATTAGTAATTTTCTACATACTACATGGCATTTCTTGCAAGTGTGATGAAAGAATTTAAGATCTCTACTTGCTCCACACTTTCAGTCTCTCTACTCTGCCAACTTTTGACTACTTAAATAATGTTAGCGACAGTGAAAATAGGTTCACAAACCCTAAATCACTAATGTCAAAAGATTTGTAAAACACTGTAACAAACCACCTTAATATCAAAGTAAGAAATGCTGGTTAGAACTACACATACCTATGGGTATATTTTTTTATTAAGAACCCTTTTTCATTCATTTTACATACCGATCAAAGATCCCCCTCTTCCCTCCTTCGACCCCCCAGCCTCCTGCCCCAACTCATGTCCCCATTCCCCCCCCACTCCCCGCCAAGAAGGCAAGGCCTCCCATGGGGAGGCACATTCATTAGAGGCAAGTCCAAGCCCTTCCTCCTGCCTCAAGACTGCATCAGGTGTCCTATCATAGGTAGTGGGCTCCAAAAAGTCCCCTCATGCAACCAGGGATGGATTCTGATTCTACTATCGGGGACACCCCCCCCCCAGGCAGATCAAGTTACACAATTGTCTCACCATGCAGAGGGACTAGTCCAGTGCCATGCATGCTCCACAGCTATTGATTCTTCATGAGGCCCGACTAGTTTGATTTGGTCATCTCTGCATGTTTCCCCATGGGTGTAAGGACAAATATTTAAAATATAGTAAGGAATTATGCTGTTTTAGCAAAGTGGTGGCTGCAGGTCCTCCTCCAAGATCCATGACTTCACCAGCCCTGGGTAGTTGGCTAGGTTTCCATTCCAGATATGGTTTCCCTCTTGGTAAGAAAGCCTGAGGTTTTATTAGAGAGCTGTTGTTTACAACCAAAGTATGAGTGCCAGTACTGCACTCTTAGGGTTATGGTGCCAGTGCACTATTATTGTGGTTCACAAACATTATAGATGGATAGGACTATTGTTTGCCTCCCTCCCTTGGAAGCTTGCATGGTATCTTCTGGTATCATGAAAGCCAGACCTTAAGGAGGGGACTTTCAGATCAGATCCAGTTTAAGTCCTTTAGGTCCTCTATCTGATGAACATCGATGATATATACATATAAAACATAGTTCCTGTATCTAAGACTTGGATATCAGAGCAAAAGAGGAATGGAAAGATTGTAATAGAGAAACAAAGTTGTCTGTGGAATGGTGCCTCATAGAAGTGTCAGATATGCTACACCCATGAAGTCTTATCAACATAGCTATCTGTGGATATCCTGAACAACAAGAACAGGAACAATGCCAATGCCAATGGACATGCTAACTTGGAGAGGCAGAGAAGCTTATGGGGCCGCAACCCTAGGCAAAGCACTATGGGCAACTGGGAATGCTGAGAGCAGGGGAAATGGTCTTCTCCAAAGAAGAGCTCCACCCAATTGATTATCTAATACCAAGCTGGACAGCCAAGAAATCATATATACACAGGTGATATTACATGGACTGAGCAAATTGTATTTATGTATTTAGGAACACACATACACACACTCACAATTATATCAACTAAAAAATGAAACCATTGGTATAAACAAAAAACACTGGTCAACATATTTTCTAAGGAAAAAATAAAGTGTAATAGTAGCCAAATGTGTATATTTGTGTGTACATCAGAGAGAGATGGGAGGTGGGGTAGTAGGGGGAATTTTCCATACCACCAGACACTTAGATACACATATACCTAATCTGGATTTATACTCAGCTAGGACTATCAACAGGCTTTATTAATTTCATAGTAATTCCTCACATTTCCATTTCCTGTGGTCACTTTATTTGTCTAAATGTGTTCAACATTTATTGAAGAACAAAAGGAGTTTAGATTAAGGGTGGCAGTTTGGGATAGTGACATGGATTTGTAGAGAGTTCACAGGAAAAGAAATCCTGAGATGGATAAGAAAAGTAGACTCAGAACTGATAAGGAATGGAGGTATAAACCTGCGTTATTCTCCCCCATCAAGGAATGGCATTCTATAGTTGGAAATTTATCAATCAAAGTGTGCATCATTTTTTGAAGGGGAAGAATTTATGTTTTCTTTCATTATAACGTTATTCTGGGCAAGCAAGGGTGCTTAACTGGTAAGAGCTTTTACTGCCCAATCTGGTGATCTAAATCCAGTCCTTAGCAGTCCTTAGGACCCACATGATGAAAGGAGAAAACAGACTCTTCAAGTTGTCCTCTGATCTTCACATACTCTCTCTCTCTCTCTCTCTCTCTCTCTCTCTCTCTCTCTCTCTCACACACACACACACACACACACACACACACACACACACAGTAAATGAAGGAAAAATCTCTTTTAAAAGGCCATTCTTACTAATTTCTGAGATGATAGTTCATGCATTAGTTGATACTGGATTGTTTTAATTATAATAACATAATATAAATTCCTTTATCTCCAAAGTAAGGTTAAAAAAACAGTATTCATGATGTGTCTATTTGAAGGTTTTTAAAGTAAAGTGTCTTCTTATTAAGAATGGCCACTTTAATATTTGACTTTCAAGACAATAAGATCTTTTGCCTACCTCAGGTGTTGGATGGAGGACCAGTGAACACAACCTGGTTCATGGCCAGGCATGGATGCTGGGACATGGCTACCACAGTGATGATAAGTAAATACAAAGAGTCTGAAATAAGTGATTTTATTGTGAGCTTTACAGGAAGAAAAAAAAACTACACAAGAATAATTTGCTAAATTTAGGGAAATTTATTGAATTATTAGTCCTTGTGTCCTCACTGTATCAACTGACAATTCAGAAAGTGCCTCAGAGACACACCCATAGGCCAATCTGATGGAGCCAGTTCTTCAGCTAAGAACCCCTTCTCCCAGGTGACTCTAGTTTGTGCCAAATTGACAGAAATTACCAACACACTCCAGAAAGAGATAGATTACAACTTAGTAACAGGCATGTATATCTAGGTAACTAATATATATGCTACATAGTTTACATGTATCATATGTAGATCATGCAATCTTTATACAGTACTGACATTTATTTTTAGCAACACAGTGCATCATTTTTATTCTTTTTATCTGTATTAAATGTAAGTAACAAATTAATATGTCTAATTTAAAAACTAGAGATGGATTCTAATTTAAGGCGAAACAATTGATTCCCAAGGAATAAGTAGGCCACTTCCTTGATTCTGCAATTTCCAGTGGAAAGGTATTTAATACCAGAATATTAGATAGCAGAGTCTATGGGTCATGCCATCCCTAGGCAGGTAGACCTGGTCTATATAAGAATGGTAGCTTGTACATGAATTTCTAGATGGTCTTATTAGATAAAAAACACAGAGCCAGCCATCTGACCAGTGGTGGCGCACGCCTTTAATCCCAGCACTCGGGAGGCAGAGCCAGGCAGATCTCTGTGAGTTCGAGGCCAGCCTGGGCTACCAAGTGAGTTCCAGGAAAAAGGCGCAAAGCTACACAGAGAAACCCTGTCTCGAAAAACAAAACAAAACAAAAAACAAAACAAAAAAACAAAACCGAAAGAAACAAAAACAACAACACCCCCCCAAAAAAACCAAAAAACAAATAAACAAACCACAGAGCCAAATATAGGGGTGAAAGCCTTAGAGAGATCAGGGAAATAGGGAAAGCCACCAGCCAACCTTACCTTACCAACCTTACCTCACCAACTCTGCAGCTTCCAAATGCAAACTTCCTGTCTTACCCATGCCTTTATTGCCTTGCTGTTCAGCTCTCTCATTGGCTATCTTAGCCCAGCTACTTTACTCCCTTGTCACTGTGTGTCTGTATAGACCTCCAGGTCTCTATGGTTGGTACTGGGATTAAAGGCTTGTGTCACTGTTCCCTAGTATGGCCTTGAACACACAGAGACTCTGCCTGCTAAGGGATCAGATTAAGGGTGTGTGCTGCCTGACTTTTTTGTTTACTTAAAATGGCTGCCTTTCCCCCCTGATCTCCAGGCAAGCTTTATTAAAGCACCAATAAAATATCACCGCAGTAGCTGAACCATGGTAGCAACTCAGTAAGCAGCTTTCCTTTGTGGATTCCGCTTCAGTACCTGCCTGTAGGTTCCTGCTTTGAGTTTCTGTACTGACTTCCCCTAGTGATGGACTATTTCTGGAAAGTATAAGATGAAATAAATACTTTCTTCCTTTGAGTCACTTTTGTTCATGGTGCTCACACAGCATCACAAAGCAAACTGGGACATGAAGTGACTGGGGAAAAATGTAAAAACAGTATAACTACTTTTTGGGTAAACATGAGAAATAAAATAACCCGTCTGACTTCAGTTTGGGGAGTGGAAAAGCAATGAATCCAATGGTAATGTAGCAAAATCACATGTTTTCTGAATGTGTTGTAGGTCTCAGGCTCACAGCTGTGCTTGGTGAAGGATGAAGAACATTTTGGTCCAGTGGCTGTGTGAATAAGGAGGGGACAATACTCTTGCTTTGTGAGTGATCATTTAATTTCCAGCAACTTGAATTTTGTTCTTTCTGCAGATAACAATGTCAGAGCAAAGAATTTGTGAGAGTCTAAGGAATTATCATGTTTTTATAGAAAGCCTAAGGATGAGTTGGTGGAAGTGCAGACTTCACTCTCAATCTGTTTGCCTTCTGTCGGTGTTGAGTAGGTTTTTTTTAAAACCATTGTTTCAAGAGGTAGCAGTATATATGTATCAAATCTGTCCTGTCATCTGAGGTTCTTTATGTAAGCAGGTGGTTTTGGACCTTGCCTGCAGCAATAGCCTTTGATCATTTAGGGATGAGTGAGGTCCTCTCAGCAGATCGAGTTAAATAGTTATTTGTAGTCACTTAAATACACTCATTTATGCTGTATCTTTAATCTTGCACTCATAATAGGCTCACAGTGTGAAAATACTTGAAAAGATTTTTCTCCCACAGTTACACTTCGCCTTTTCCTTTCTGAGGGCATATGTGGTAGAATTTTCTTCTCTAAAAGAAATTTAAATGCTATATGAGCATGGATATTTGATAAATACAATTATAGACAAGCCCAGAAAAATAATTTGAGTGAGTTTTTACAAGGATTTAAGTAGAAACCACTGCTTATATTTAGATGTCTCCTTTGAATCAAAAGTCAGGTTCTTCAGGGATCCCAGAATGAAAAAAAAATCACTTCATTTATGAATTAGGAAAAATGGAGTATGCATGAAGTAGCTAGCAATACTTCCCACAGAAGAGAGGTAAAATTCATTACTTGTAAACCTGGGAAACACTTTTTCCATACATTTGATCACATGGCCATGTTTGAAATAATCTTTGCATCCAGAGAAATAGATACTCTGCTTGCTTAAGCCATTAAAGTCCCGATCTACAAGACTCTATTTGCAATGTAGAATATTTCTAGTTGAAATACAATTCTTTAAAGGGAATACAGGCTTGATGTGTAAGAAAACAGGGGGAAGGAAATCTCTGCTTGTATTTGTCTGTTCACCAAATCTTTATGCATTCTTCTTCCCATAAAGGTAAGTGAAGGCACAGTATATGGCTCATTCTTCTATGTTATAGTCCATATGAGGAAAGTCAGAACTCAGGTAGGAAGATGGAAACAGGAACTCAGATACCATGGAGGACCACTGTTTACTGGCTTACTTTCCATGGCTTGCTCAGCCTGCTTTCTTATACAACCAGGACCTCTTACCTAGGGGTGGCACTGCCCACAGGGCTTGGCTTTCCCATATCAGTCATTAATTAATAAAATGCCCTACAGACATGCACAAGAGCAGTCCAGTAGAGACAGCTCCTGAACTCATGCTCCCTCCCTCCCATAGGACCCTAGACCATGTCAAGTTGACAGAAACTAACCAGTATACCTGGCTTTTTTCCAGCAGAGAAAGCAGCTGCCATATAAGCTCAGATACCCTGAAGTGTCTTGGGAAATATTTCTTAAGGCCAAGAAGTCTGATGCCTATATCTCCTCCAACTACTTTGTATGTACTTTGTAAATGCCTTTCAGTTTAATCAATTAGGATAGTTTCTGTTGTGTGCACCCAAAGCAGGTCCTACTATAACCTTTGTGCCTAGAACATTTGGCCCATTGCACAAACGTAATAATGCTGTTATCAAGTTGTTTGTTCCTCTATCCAGAAACTTTTATTGAGCTTTTTCTGTTTTGCTGGATGAAATCCATCCAAGTAAGACTCCAATAACTTACATATTCTGACACCAGGAATAGCTACACTGAGCCCTGGAATTGAAGGTCAATTAGGGCAAGATATGTGGCTCAGACTGATAGAAGAGAAACTCCACAGGACAATTTAGGTATGGATTTTAGAATGCAGGAAAAGAATGAGTCTGCAGAGGGGAATCCTGCTTCTGAAGAGGTTTGTGTAATAATGAGGTAGTATTCACTCCTTTCAGCCAATTTTGTTTGTAAGAAAAATCCAGCACACATGGAATACTGACAGCATAGCATTAAGCTGAACTAGTATTTTATACCCTGCTTTTCCACTAACCATCTTCTTTGCTAGTGTCAAAACCTGAGTTTTCAGTCTGGAAATACTATTATTCAAATTGGATTATACATTTTTAACCAGCAGCGAGGAAGAACTGTGTTACTTGACTATGACGAACAAAGGAAATACAGGTGAAGTTTTCTTCTAAATATATGCCTTATTGTATTTATTTACGCATGTGCTTTCTGTGTGTGTGTGTGTGTGTGTGTGTGTGTGTGTGTGTGTGTGTGTGTGTGTGTGTATGTGTGTATGAGTGTGCCTGCAAGTACTTGGACATGCAATTGCTTATAAACACATGGGAGACAGAAGTGGCTGCTGTATCTTGTGGGCGGAGCTTTTACCCAGGGTGCCTTGAGCGTTACTTAGGTGCTGTAATCAGAAGTCATCCCCCTCACCCCTGCTTGCCCTTTTTAAGTAAAGGTTTTGTATATGGTTTACTATACATTAGAAGGAAAGATGCACTCTGGCCCTTTTACATTTTTTCCAGTTTGATAGTTTGAAAATATGAATGAATGGTTGGAGTTTTGTGGCTACTTAGTCTATGAGGTACCCTTGACACCACAATAGGAAGACAGACCCCAGCCTCATTATGAGAATGGAGTCACTCTACATTTCACAGTATCCACTTTCAAACTACGTTTCAGAGACAGGGAAACTGTGGTGATATTTTATTTGTATGTTAATAAATAAAGTTGCCTGGAGATCAGAGGTCAAATAGCCATTAAACAGAAGTCAGGTGGTGATAGCATATGCTTTTAATCCAATCACATGGCAGGCAGAGTCTCTGTGTGGTCAAGGACACAGCCAAGTGTGGTGGCACGAGCCTTTAATCCCAGTACCAACCATAGAGACCGGGAGGTCTGTATAGACAGGCAGTGACGAGGAAGTCGTGTGGCTGGGCTTAGAGCCGATGAGAAGGCAGATCAGGAAGGTGATAAAAACACAGGTTAGAGGGGAAGAAGCTCTCTCTGGGAAAGCTACTGCTGGTGGTAAGCTAAAGCTAGTTGTGGCTATTGCTCTGATCTCTTTGGCTATTACTTCTGTATTTGGCTCTGTGTTTCTTATTTAATAAGACTGTTTAGAAATTCATCTACAGAAGACTGTCCCAACTAGTGCTGTCTTGAAAATGTTTTGATCAATTTACATAAACTGAATCACGTAACATACAGAAATACTCAAGTTGTAATGTACAGACAGGTGTCTTTAAATGTTGTGAGAGGATGCACTGTGTGGACATCTGAGAGAACACAAACTTGAGCAAAATTAGAGCATAAGAGGCAAAGAAATTAGGGGACTTTTATGACTGTCACACATTAATATTGTTAATATTTCTCTTTGTGAGGCTATTGAAGCATTCATTCCTCTCTCAGATATAGACAGCAGACTGTAATTAAGTTTATCCTCTTACTGTACTCATCAGGAACCTCCTATTATAAGCAAATGATGCCAAGAGCAAGGAGAACGTCTTCCTGAGTAGTGTCATAAGTACCTGCCATTAATGTTTAAGTCTCTTTAGGATATTACAGTTGAATGATATACCCTGGGTATTATAGCTATAGAGAAAAAAATGTGTTTATTTAATTGTGAAGGCTGTGCCTGCCAACATTAATATGAGGCAGCAACATTGGCAAAGATCTGCCCTCTGCATAGAGAGAAGTCTTCTCATTGTGTGCATTGTATCAGAGAGGTAAAGAAGCTGTCTTCTCTTTTACAGAGGCTCGAGCATCATTCATGAAAACTCTGACCTCAGGACCTAATCACTATTCCAGTTCTTTTTCATCTCATAGTACCTTCAGCTGGAGTTTCAGCATATGGACTTTGAGAGGAAGCAAATATACAGATCATAGTGGTGACTAGTAAGCAGAGGCAAGTGTGTGACGGAGACTTGGATGGTGTCACTGATAGGATTTCTCACTATAGCAGTTCCCTGATGGATTTTTGGCTAAATTATGTCTTTCTTGCTGCTGTTTGTTTATTCTCTTCTCTAGTATTCCCAGTAACTTGGACCTGGGAACTATCCAATGCCTTTTCAGAAGCTCCATGTATTTGCTGACATCAGCCAGTCAGTTAGTGTAATTGCTAGAGTGGGCTCCATCAGATGCAGAGCTGAGCGTGGCACGGTGTGTGGTTCCACAAAGCCTGGCCTGACTTAAGTAAGAAATTTCAACCTGTCTCCACCCTCCCCCTGCCCAAATTGATTTTAAAGTAACATCCATATGTTTCTCCAGGGGTGAGAAATCTTAGGATCGTCTTTGATTAGTCTTTTTTGCCTTTCTAAATTCATGCTTCAAAGTCAATTTATTTAAACTCAAAAAAGACAAATGTGGATTAAAATAATGAACCCATATGTTCCAAATGGATTTTGAATCCACCAAGAATAAGACTGATTAAATCCACAGTTGGAAAATACTGTGTCTAATCCTGTTATACAAGTGATGTTATTTAATGTGTATTTAAGTAAAGAGAAATGGGCAGCATGTAGTTTTTGTAATCAAAGATTGATTGATCTTTCCAAATTTTTGTTCATTTATTAAGAAAAGTTCTATCAATTCCTGCACCATAAATTTTTAATAAGCCTTTATTTGTTATTAAATTGCATTAAGAATAAATTTGCATGGCTTTTGTGGTATTCATTTCACACTTTCCAAAAAATGGAAAAATTAATAACAGGAGGGTTCCAGTAGAAGACAAAGGCATTTGAGCTACATCCATTATTATGCTGAATAAAACAGCTAAATCCGTGGTTCCTAAACTTCCTAATGCTGGACGCTTTAATACAATTCCTCATGTTATGGTGACTCAACCATAAAATTATTTCATTGATACTTCATAACTTTAACTTTGCTACTGTTATGAATTGTAACATAAATATCTGATATGCAAAGGGGTTGTGACCCACAAGTTGAGAACAGTTGTTTTAAACAAAGCACAAGTCTGTTTCATGTTTTCAATTTATTTAACATTTCAATGTTTTTTTTCCAAGTACATGACACTTCTTTCTCATTAATGTAATTCACTTACTAAATAGGCATATATACAAACTACCTTGTTAGGTACATCATTTAAAGTTGGCATCGAACACTGCTACTGGTGAGCTTTCATTGTTCATTTAACTCTGATTTGTCTTCTTTTCCGACCCAGGTATTTTAAAAATTGTTTTAGTTTTTGATTATAATATAATTACATCATTTATCCCTTCCTTTTTCTTTCTTAGAACTCATCTATATACTCCCCCCATTCCCCGCCTTGTTCGCTATTCTAATTTATGGCCTGTTTTCTTTTAACAAAGTATTGTTACACACATATATCTATATGTGTATATGTATATTTTCCTAAATATATAAATTTTTCAGAGCTGACCATTTGGTATTTGATAGCCAATTAGTGTGCTCTTCCCTGGGGAAGACCATTCTCCTGCTCTCAACATTGCTTAGTTGCTTCTAGTTTTTGTTTTTTATTTTATTTTATTTTTTTGTAGGTAAGTGGAGTCCTTAACAATGAAACAATTTTTGCGATATATGGAGACCATTACAGAAATACATAGCCAATCAAGATGCAGAGTTGTGGAGCCCATCACAAAAGATACATCTACAAAATACCCCATCACCTAAAGTTCAGAGAATATTTCAGAAGGGGAGGTGGAAAGTCTTTTTTTTTTTTTTTTTTGGTTTTTCAAGACAGGGTTTCTCTGCGTAGCTTTGTGCCTTTCCTGGAACTCACTTGGTAGCCCAGGCTGGCCTCGAACTCACAGAGACCTACCTGCCTCTGCCTCCTGAGTGCTGGGATTAAAGGCGTGTGCAACCAACGCCTGGCCCAAAAGATTTTAAGAGCCATAGGATCAGGGAGTTTGCTGTGAGATTGTGACTCAGTAATATGAAAATCTACACATATAGAGTGTCACCAACATGTCTACCTAAACATGATTGTGACAAGGACAATAGGCATGTTGAAATGAACTGGCAAAGCTTCAACCACTCACATATTTTATAATTTTTAAAAACATATTCTTTGAAATCATTAAACATTTAAAAATATATTTTGATCACAGTCCCCTACCACCACTTCCTTCCACCTTCCTCTAGCGTCCTCCATTACATGTACTCCTAACTTCATTTCTTCCTTTTAAGTTATCAGTAATGCCTGAGTCCAATTAATTTTGTCCATATGCATGTGTAGGTAGAGACTTAGACTGGGGCATGGGCAACCTAGCAGATGCTAAGTTTCCAAAGAAGAGTGACTCAGTAGCCATCAATGCCCAAAGCCCCTTTTTTTCATGGCTGGGTCTTGGGGGGACACTCTTCTATCAGTGCTGGAATGTTGACTGCCTCAGGTCTTGTTCCAGCCTCCTTAAGGCCATCACAGTGAATAGATAGGAACAACAGCTGTGGCATGTCTTGCAGTCAGCATTTCACAGGTCTCATCTCCACATCCCAGCTTTTTACATTCTTTCTACCTATTTCCCACAAGGCTGCCTGAGCCTTGGATGGGGGAGATTGATAGAGATGATCCATCCATATTTCAACACTCACAGTTATGTGTATATTGCATATAGACCAGTTATTGGTCTCTATACTAATCACTGCAAAAAGAAATTTCTCTGACCAAAATTGAGAGCAACACAAACATATAGACATAAATACACACATGTAGAAGTCAGTTTATTAGCAATTGCAAACAACCCCAGAAGGTTCCTTGTTCGGGCTTATGGTTTTTCCAGTTGTGATCTTCTGACCAGGTATCAGGCATGAAATCCATATTTATGTTTGGCAGACATTTAGCAAGCCTCATATCCAATTAGAAAGAAGTTGATTACTGTAATAACTGCTATAACACTACTGTACCAATAAGCACATCTTAGTTATTATAGTATGCAGGGTCCATCACTGCGTGAGATCATTGATGTATTTTCTTCCCCACAAAACTGAATAACAACTTCTGGAACTATTTAAGCTAGCCAGAATGGAGAGGGTTCGAGTGTGTCAAGGATGATATCTCTATATTGTGTATCTAAAGTGAGTGGTGTCTTTAGCAATAGGTTTTTACTCTGTGGTTATTGTGGGAAACCAAGAGAAATGCCAACAGTCTGCATTGCCTTGGATGCTCTTGACTCAATCACTCTTGTATAAATTGAAATTGTCCTCATTATATTTGAAGAACATAGGTTATCCATAGTTGTAATAAAATATTCTAAGGTGAAATAAAATAATATTTTGACATAACTAGTTTGTTTGGAAGGTATGTAATCACCTATATATACATTTTTGGTTTTTATCATATTAATTTTTTATTTTACATCTTATTATTAAGTAGCTGCAAATAAGAACATTATCACATGCCCAAACTACCCAGCCTTCTTTCATATGTTCTTTTAAACAATACTTATTACTAAATTCCAGACCATTTTATTTATATGTATGTATAGCACTACATATATAATATATAAATAAGCAATATATGATATATACTGCTATAATTAATTGCTTATCCCCTTTTCCACAATAGGAGTTGTTCAAGGTCAATATTGATAGATTTTTTTCTTTTGCAATATGTTTCTGCATCATGAATATATGTAATCTATGAGTATAGCAGAATGTTGTTACGAGTTATTTTATTGCTATGATATTTTAGCAGTATTTGGTTTTACCCTAGGTTCTTGAGCACTTGAACAGCTTCTGGCATGGGTTCTACCTCATGGAGTGATCCTTAAATTCAATCAGATATTGGTTGGTTGGTTCCACAAGATTTATGCCACTATTACCCTAGTACATCTAGTCACTGTTATAGGTAGAACTGTTTGTAGCTAGGTGGGTGTTTACCTTTCTCCTTTGGTAGTATGCAGTGCATGTTTTAGTCCCATGATTACTTACCAGGAGGGGGGAAGCCTCTAAGTAGGCACAGGTTTGACTTTTCCATGTTAAATGACTTATGTATGTGCTGTTTTCAACAATAGGGCCTTACCATCAGTGTCTGGAGAGTAACCAATACCCAAATACCTTGGCAACAGCCTGGGTCTTTGGAGATTCCTACAGTTCCCTATTTAACCAACAACTTTATGAGATATAATCCATCCCTGGGACTGGATGCTTCATTTGTTAATAAGAAATGTGCAGTTGGGGTTCTGTCTCCCCAGTTTTTTTGTGTGATTCAATTTAGATCATCTTTATATGTTTAAATATTTTAGAAAGCTTCATACTGACTCCTTATATGGCCCTTAGCTTTAGCTGTCCTTCCCCATATTCCCTTCCTCACTCCCCTTTCTCTTGCTCTCCCAATTTTATTCTTCCATTCCAGTCTTCCCCCTGTCCATCTAACTACCTATTCTATTTTCCCTTTCTAGGGTGATCAAATCCCACCCCAACCCAGCCCTGCACTCAATACCTAACATCTGTAGTTATGTGGATAGTAGTAGCCTGACTACTGAAGGCCTAGAAGCTACCATTCACATTTAAGTGAATACATACTGTATTTGTATTCTTGGGTCTGGGTTACGCACACAAATGAGTTTTGTAGCTCCATTTATATGCCTACAAATTACATTATTTCATTTTTTTAAACTGGTGAGTTGTATTACATATAGAAATGTACTATATTTTCTTTATTCATTTGTTGATGGACATCTATTCTGTTTCTGATTTCTGGCTGTAGAATGATAATGAACATGGCTGAGCAAGGGGCTTTGTAGTAGGATGTAAGGTCCATAGGGTGTATGTTCAAGAATAGTATAGCTGGATCCTGAGGTGATATGGCCCCTACTTCTTGAGGTACAATCACTCTGATTTCCATAGTGGCTGTCCAAGTTTGCACTCCCACTAACAGTGGAGGAGTGTTCCCCTTATTCTACATCCTCACCAGTATGAGCTGTCATTTTTTCTATTTATCTTGACCATTCTGACTTGTGTAAGATAAAATCTTAAAGTTATTCTGATTTGTCTTTCCCTTATGACAAAGGATGTTGAACATTTCTATTAAGTGTTTCTCAGCCATTTGTGTTTCCTCTTTTGAGAATTTTGAGTTTAGATCTGTACATCATTTTGAAAATTGGGTTGTTTTTTGTTTTCTTCATGTCCAGTTTTTTGTTTGTTTGTTTGTTTTTTTTTTGTTTTTTGTTTTTTTTTTAGCTCTTCATGTAATTTAAACATTAGCCCTCTTTGGAATGTATAGTTTGTGAAAATTTTTTCCCTTATGTAGGCTGCCACTTTGTCTAAATCATTATGTCCTTTGTTGTGCAAAAGGTTCTCAGTTTCTCAACAATCAAAAAGGTCTCACTATTGATTGTTGTTCTTAGTGTCTGTGTTTTAGCTGTTCTGTTCACAGTGTCTCCTGTGCCAATGAGTTCAAGGCTATTTCCCTTTTTCACTTCTATCAGATTCAGTGTATCTGGTTTTATGATGAGGTCTTGGTCCACTTGGAGATGAGTTTTCTGCAAGAAGATAAGTATGGATCTGTTTGCATCCTTCTACACACAGCTATCCAGTTTGACCAGCACCATTTATTAAAGAAGCTGTCTTTTTCCTCCCAGTGAGTATTTCTGGCTTCTTTACAAAAAAAAAAAAATTATCTATCCATAGGTGTGTCGAGTTATGTCTGAGTCTTCAGTTCTCTTCTATTGAGCAACATATCTGTTTTTGTGTCAATACCATGCTGTGTTTTTATCACTGTAGCTCTGTAATAAAATTTGAAATTGGGGATGATGATTGCATTTAATCTGTAGATTGCTTTTTTGTAGGATGGCCATTTTTACTGTATTAATCCTACTGATCCAAGAACATTGGAGATTTTCCTGTTTTCTGATATCTTTGGTTTCTTCAGTGTCTTAAAGATTTCAGTATATAAGTCTTCACTTGCTTGGTTAGAGTTACCTCAAGATATTTTATATTGTCTGAGGCTATTGTAAAAGGTATTATTTCCCTAATATCTTTCTTGATCCATTTGTCATTTGCATATAGGAAGGCTACTGATTTTTGTGTTAATTTTGTGTCCTGGTACTTTGCTGAAAGTGTCTATCAGCTGTAGGAGTTCCCTAGTACAATTTTTAGGGTCACTTATGTATACTATCATATCATCTTCAAATAAAGCTCCTTTGACTTCTTCTCTTCTGATTTGTATCCTCTTGATCTCTTTCACTTGTCTTATTGCTCTAGATAAGACTGCAAGTATTGAATAGGTATGAAGAGAATGGACAACCTTGTCTTATTCTTGAATTTAGCAGAAACACTTTGGGTTTCTCTCCACTTAGGTTCATGCTGGCTGCAGGCTTCCTGTGAACTGTCTTTATTACGTTGTCTTATGTCTCTTGTAACCCTGTTCTTTCCAAGACTTTTACCATGAAAAGGTGTTGGATTTTATACAAGGCCTTTTCTGCATCTAATGTCATGATCATGTGGATTTTGTCTTTCTGTTTGTTTACATGGTAGATTATGTGTATCAACTTATATGTATTGAACCATCCCTACACCTCTGGGATGAAGCCTACTTGATCATGAAGGATGATCTTTTTGATACATTGCAGAATTTGGTTTGCAATTATTTTATTGAGAATTTATGCATCAATTGGTCTGTAATCCTTTCTTTGCTGGGTCTTTATGTGGTTTAAAAATCAAAGTAACTGTTGCCTCATAAAATGAATTTGGCAATTCTTTCTGTTTCTATTGTGTGGCATAATTTGAGGAGTATTGGCATCAAGTCTTCTCTGAAAGTCTGGTAGAATTCTGCACTAAAACCATTTGGTCCTGGGCTCTTTTGGAGGAGTGGTGTGTGGGAGACTTTTAATGACTGCTTCTATTTCACTAGGGTTATTGGTCTGTTTAAATTGTTTATCTGATCTTGATTTAACTCTAGTACATGGTATCTGTTGAGGAAATTATCCATTTCTTTTAGATTTTTCCAATTATGGTATATTTTTGTATTTCTCTAGATATCCTTGGTATCTGTTCTGATTTTCTATTTTTCATGTATAATTTTACTAATTTGCTCCTTCTCTTTCCGCCTTTTAGTTAATTTGGCTAAGGATTTATCAATATTATTGATCTTCTCAAAGAACCTACTCTTCATTTTATTGATTCTTTAGATTATTGTTTCTGTTTTATTTATTTTGTCCCTGAGCTTGATTATTTTTTGCTGTCTATTCATTTTGCACATTATTTCTTCTCTTTATTCTAGAGCTTGTAGATATGCCATTAAGTTATTAATATGAAATATCTCTCAATTTTTTTGTTAGGCATTTAGTGCCATAAACTTGCCTCTGAGAACCACCTTCATTATGTCCTGTAAGTTTTAGGTATGTTTGTGCTTTCGTTTTCGTTCGATTCTAGAAAGTTTTTAATTTCTTTCTTAATTTCTGTGTTGACCCCCTTTGTTTGTTTGTTTGTTTGTTTGTTTGTTTGTTTTCATTGAGTAGTGAGTTGTTCAGTTTCCACAAGTTTGAAGTCTTTCTGTTATTGTTGATATCTAACCTTAGTTTTCGGTTGTTAGATAGAATGCAGGGATTTTTTTTTTTTCAATTTTCTTGTATATGTTGAGACTTTCTTTGTGTCTGAGTATGCAAACAAGTTTAGAGAGTGTTCCATGAGGTGCAGAGAAGAAGGTGTATTCTTTTGTGTTCTGATGACATGATCTGTAAATAACTGTTATGTCTATTTGGTTTATAATGTCATTTGTCTCCATCATTTCTCTGTTTGGATTCTGTCTCAATGAATTGTTTGCTGGAGAGAATGGAGTGCTGAAGTCACCTACTATCATTGTGTGAAGGGCAATATGTGATTTTAGCTATAGTTGTATTTCTTTAATGAGTTTAGGTGCATTTATGTTTGGTACATAGATAAGAATTTCAATGTCCTTTGGTGGATTTTATTTCTTTGATGAGTGTACAGTGCCCTTCCTTACCTCTTCTCTTTTTGAAGTCTATTTTGTCAGACATTAAAGTGGCTATAGTAGGTGGGAGGGCCCATTTTGTTGGAATATATTTTTCCATCCTTTTACCCAGAGGCAATGTCTAGTGTTGATGTTAAGGTGTATTTCTTGGATGTAGCAGAGGGTTGGGTCCTGGTTTTGAATCTAATCTCTTAGTCTGTTTATTGGTTGTTTGATTTTTATTTATTTATTTATTTATTTTTTCAAGACAGGGTTTCTCTGTGTGGCTTTGCATCTTTCCTGGAACTCACCTTGTAGACCAGGCTGGCCTCGAACTCATAGAGATCTGCCTGGCTCTGACTCCCGAGTGCTGGGATTAAAGGTGTGTGCTAAAGTCTTCAGAGAAGGAGTGACAATTGAGGAAATGCCTCTTTGAGATCCAGATGTAAGTATTTTCTCATTTAGTGATTAATGTAGGAGGGCCCAGCCTATGGTAGATGGTGCCATTCCTAGGCTGCTGGTCCTGGATTCTATAAGAAGTTGGGCCAAGCAAGCCATGGGAAGTAAGCAGTAAGCAGCTCCCCTGCATGGTCTTTGCATCAGCTCCTGTCTCTGGGATCCTACCCTGTTTAAGTTCCTGTCCTGACCTCCTTCAGTGATATAAGGCAATGCTGCAGTGTAAGCCTAATACACCCTTTCCTCCCCAACTTGCTTTTTGGTCATAGCATTTGGTTGAAGCAATAGAAACCCAAACTAAGATAAATCTCTTCAGATTGATATTTTCATTCTAGCACATTCTGTAGATCTGGATTTGTTTATATGTGCTGCCAAATTTGTATTTAACATGTAATGCTTTTTTTTTTTTTTGTCTGCATCTACTGTGATTGAAATTTTTGCTAGGAATAGTAATCAGGGCTGGCCTCTTTGCTCTCTTGCAGTGTGTAGAACATCTCCAGGAATTTCTGGCTTTTTAGAGTCTCTATTGAAAAGCCAGGTGTTATTCTAATGTATTATTACATGGCCTTTCCCCCCTTGTATCTTTTAATAATCTTTCTTTGTTCTGTATGTTTAATATTTTGATAATTATGAGCCATGAGGAATTTCTTTTCTGATCCCATTTATTTAGTATTCTGTATGCTTCTTGCACCTTGTTCCCTGATGGGTACTTCCTACTTTAGTTTAGAGAAGTTCTCTTCCATGATTTTGTTGAAAATATTTTTGTTATTTTGACTTGGGTTTCTTCTCTTTTCTTTATCCTATTATTTGTTGATTTTTCACAGTGTAGGCTCTTCATAGTGTCCCAGATTTTCTGGATATTTTGTGTCTGAAATTTTTAGATTTAACATTTTCTTTGACTGATGTATCTATTTCTTTGATTTTTGTCTTCAATTCCTGAGATTATCTCTTCTCTATTTTCTATTCTGTTGGTATAACTTGCATCTTGTTGAAGTTCTTAAATTTTTCATCTTCTGAGTTCCCTCATTTTGAGATTTCTTCATTGATTCCATTTCCACTTTTTTGAATAATTTTTTGTCATTTCATTCCATTGTTCATTTATGTTTTCATTAAGAGATTTATTTATATCCATTTGAAATGAATTATTGAATTCATATCCTCCTCATATATTCTAGGTCTTTGGACATACTCATAATAGTTTGAAGTCTTTGTCCTATACTTCAGCTATGCTGCCACTCTTGGATCTCACTGCAGTATGGTACAGTTGCTGAGCTCTAGAGGAAATATATTGTCCTTTTCTTTATTGATGGTGTTTTATGCTGGTGTCTGGGTTTCTGTGATTTGGACAATTGTAATTCTAGGCGTTGATGTCTGATCTTGTCTTTGTTAGGTAAATTTTCTCTTTCTTGATTTCCTTTGGCCTCTCTGTATCTTAGGAGCATGTGGGGAGTACTTCTGAGTCTTTGTCAGGTGCAGCTACTGAGAGTCCTAGGTAGATCTTATTCCTGAATATTGGGAGCTGACAGTCAGAAATAGGAATAGGCTAGAAGATGGGGCTGCAAGAGTCCACAGGAAGGATAAAAGCTGGTTCTTCTACAAGGACCTGTGGATTCTACAGTGAATAGAGGAAGAAAGGGATGACCAGCCCTTGCAGGTGTTCTGCTACATGCCATGAGAAGACTAGGGAACTAGAACTAGAGTACGGGAAGGAAGGGAAGATCACTTACCTAACTCACTGTCAAGTGTGGCCAGCAGGTTTCTAGGAAGAGAATGCCCTATGTGTTGGTGCTGATCCTGAAAGATGAGGTGAGGAAGGAAGGCTTTAAAAAAAAATCATCCTAGCCCCTTTGGAATGTGGACAGAGAAGAAGGATGGGACAAACCAGGTGTTCTGCTTCCAAGCTGAGGATAAGACTGAGGAACTGGGTTGGGGGGATGGGAAAAATGGAGATCCCCTACTTGATTCCCTGGCCATTGTCCCAGAGGTTTTTCAGGGAGTAGTTGCCTTGGCGTTGGCAAGAGAGGCAAAGCAATGGGATGAAGAAGGAAAGCTGTAGCTATGATATTAAATTTAGGAAATAAATAATGGTGGTTTTATGATTTAATACTTACATAATGAGTAACAGACTCTCTGTGTCCTCATCATTAGCTGTAACAAAGAATGATAAATTACTGAAGGAATTAATTTGCTGAATTTAGCGCCAGATGTACTAGAAACACATAGCTCTGTTGGTTTCATGATAACCAGAGTGTGTGCAGGATACCACTGAACCTTACTGGAGAAAGCAGTGCAGGAAACTAATTGAGGAAACTAATTCTGGTGATAATTTCTATACTGAATCATGTCCTATCAGATTATCAAGCTGCTGAGTTCTCCTTCCTTTCACTTTAAAATAAGAATAGGACTAATCAGAGGATAGAGGACAGAAAATGAATGAAAGAAAAATGCATTGAAGCATGTTATTACATTTATTTGTTTATTTATTTTCTTACTGTGTTGCATTTGTGTTTACGTAGGTAGGTGCTTGGGTGCCAACAATGTTCATGGTGAGGCCGTAACAGAAGTCATAGAAATTGGTTCTCTGTTTTTACTTTCTGAGTCTGGAAATCAAATTCAGGCCATCAGGCTTGATGGTAGTTCACTTTATATGCTGATCCATTTCACCCGTCGTCCTTTAAATTGTTTCCACAGATAGAATACACGATACATTCTTGGTTTTGTTTGCTTCAATTTTGCCTTGCCTGATGAATTGTTATCTTTGCTTTTAGGTAAAGTCATTTCATCTAAAGCTGAGAAGATAGTGCTAGAATGTTGATTTAAGACACAAGATAACACAAAACATTTTTCACGAAGAAAGTGATATGGTTAAAGAGACATTTTAAGGATGATTTTAGTTGTAACATTTTGGGCAGATTGAAGAGAAGTCTGAGACAGGTGGTGAGGAATGGGCTTTTGGAGTACCAGATGTGAAATGACAAGGGCAGGAGCAGATATTTAACTGTGTGGAAAAAAAGCACTCGAGATGCATAACTGATTTCCTAAAGGAAACTGTTCAATTTTTCTTTATGTGTAGAATTTCACAATATGTTCTCTTATATATAACTAATCCTGACTAATAAAGCAGAAACCAACTTGTTTATTATTTTAGTTCATCTGGTAATAAACCTGTTATTATAATTTGCTTCAGTGAAGCCAATTTCTCAGAGTCTCCCTCCCATTCAAACTCTTCCTTAGTTCACTACTTAGAAAGTTCTCTTCTATATTTCCAATGAGAAAAAAAAATGTCAAGGTTTGGAGAGGAACTTTTATTTGTAAAAGAAGTATTAATAACATTTTTGAAAAAGAATTACTAAGTATATTGCATTCAAACAAAAAGCTTTCTCAGAGAGCTGAAATTCCCAGTTTCAGGGATTTTCATCCTTAGTATTTCAGTATTTGTAATTCCCACTGCTGTTTTGTTCTTACTGCTTTTATGGAGCAATTTGTCACAGAATGTCCTGCTGTATGAGATCATTAGGACGGGCATAAGAGACAAGAGCTGTGGATGTGAATATTCAAATTGTGGATATAAGCTCTGACCTAGGAGACAGCTTGTGAGAAAGGATACTGCTTGTCCTGTGTCCACACACAGATCAGCAGGAGCCTAAATCCATCAACAGGGAGATAATAAATGGAGAGCCAATACAGCCAATCACGTGCCGGCCCTAGGCTGTGATGACACGGGAAGGATTTATAAGTGACCTCGATTTTACCTTATCTGTCATTTTTATTTTATTATTTTCAATTTCAGCAGAAGATTATTTACCAAAGCAGAGGATGGTAAAATCTGGGAAATGATGGGAGTAAGCCCATCAGAATGGGGGGTGGAGCTTTGCAGCAACCCAATGGGTTCTCTGGGCACTGTGAATTTTTAAGTTTTCATTAAATAAATTATCTTTAATTTTGTGTATATGCATGTGCTGTGTGTAAGTGCAGATGTCCTTGGAGTCCAGAAGAGGGTGTTTCATTCCCTGGGGGCTAGAGTTACTTTTGTTTGTGAACCTCAGTGACTTGGGTACTAGGTTATCTGCAAGTATGCTATATCCTCTTAGCCACTGAAAATTTCTATAGAACCAATAAATTTTTGTAAATATTTGTCAAGTGTTTCTCATAATTTGAAAGGATAATTCAGATTAGTAGGATAATTAATAACCATCTTGTTTAAATCATTTGAATACATATGGAAAACCTGTCTGGGGAATATCTTTGGATCACATCTTGAAGACTGGAAAACAATCCTGCAGATTATTTTCCATTCTTTCTCTGTGTGTAAAATATTGACCAGTATTGTTTCTAATTTTTAAAGAACAATGGAACCATATCTCTGGTCCAAACCCCAGTCTTTTATCTGATTTCCATTTGCTGTAATCCACATTTCTTCCTGGTTGTCTTAAATGAACTTTAAGATCACCGGTTTTCAGTGTGAATGCTAGCATGTTTTCCTCTCTCTTGACCTTATTCCTGTATGCTTACCTTTTTTGAAGGTATTAGTTCCCATGCAATATTCAGGAAATTTCAAGTAGTCCCCACTTACCCCACATTTTTTCCTAAAATTTATCATATGCCTTAGGAAAACTTGCCAGTTTTCCATCTCAATAACTCTGGGTTGTGATCATTTTTCTCTTATCTTAACACTGCTTTGGTTTAATCTCTGTTACCTAATGGGGTAGACCTTGTATTGTCTGTCTGTCTGCCTCCAGTCTTACTTTCTTAATATTAGTTCTCAATTCTTCTAGTACAGTGCCTTGAAAGCCTAAATGTGATCGTGTCATAACTTACTGTTCAGCTTTTCAAAGGAGTACTGACTTATAGAGGGCACTGTCAGTCATTTGTGTGTGGCCTGGGTATCTTCAAATGTTCACTGCAACTAAAGATGTGGTTCTACTGATGACACTGTAGAGAGGTTGTAAAGGACTTAAAATGTAAAGTCTGGTGATACTTTTTAGGTCTCGAGGGCCCTGACTTCAGGTGCAATTGTAAAAACCAACTCTTTCCTGTCTCTGACTTTCTGTTTGGTGATGTAAATAAACTCTCATCCATATCCTCCCTTGGTAATTAGCTGCTTGCTAGTCATTGCCCTTGCCAGTTACAGCAATAACAAGGATGGTGCTGCTGTTCATTGCCTTCACCAGGTAAAACAGTAACAGCAACAAAAAATGATGGTGGCTTGAACCTGAGAAAAGAGTATTGGTGAAGCATTGTCTGGATTGGGTTGGTTTTGGCCATGTCTGTGGGGGACTGTCTTTTTTTTCTTTTTTCCTATTAAGAAAAATTTTCATTCATTTTACATACCAATCAAAGATCTCCCTCTTCCCTCCTCCCATCCCCCCCAGCCTCCCCCTCTCAGACAACCCCCTACTCCTTCTACTCCCCCCTCCACAAGAAGAAAAGGCCTCTCATGGGGAGCCACATCCTGTAGAGTTAAGTCCAAGCCCTTCTGCCTACTTCAAGGCTGTATGAAGTGTCCCATCACAGGTAGTGGACTCCAAAAAGCCCACTCATACACCAGGGATGGATCCTGATCCTACTGCCAGGGGCCCCCCAAGTAGATCAAGCTACACAACTGTCTCACCATGCAGAGGGTCTAGTCCAGTCCCATACAGGCTCCATGGTCATCGATCCAGCTTTTGTGAGTTCTCACTAGTTTGGTTTGGTCCTCTCTGCAGGTTGCCCCATCATGATCCTGATGCACTTGCCCCTCTTCTCTCTCTTTGACTGGATTCTGCTGAAAAGTATCAGCTAGAGCTACGGAGTGAAAAGGCTACTGGCAGTAAGTAAATGATCATGTATGTCACATCAGATTCAAGCACAGTTGTGGAGACCAAGGAAACAAAGTTACCACACTTCTGTCAAGACAGGAGAAAATCATGTTGTATATTAACCTAAAGATTAATTGAGTAGATTTTCTCCTAAGAGGAAGACATATTCTTTTCTAGTTTTAGGTTATGTGAACCCCTCTACAGCAACATTATCAAAGGGATTTACATAATGTGGCAAAAGAATTGCCCTTTAAACCTGTGCTAGACTCTTCCTTCTCTTGATGTGGATCACAGAAGTGAGCTATTAACAAGGTTCTTGTTGACTTAGAAATAATACCATTCTATTAGCATGTTCTGCCTGTTTGGGATGTTGTAAATTTACAGATGAGAAAATAAATAAAACTGAACACATAGGGTCTATCAATAGGAGGATGGAACCTTTCTGAGAATATAAATACTAACCAAAAACCTTCAGATGCTTTAGTACTAAGCAGGTAGAAATTAAAAAATGCATAATGGTTGCTCAGCAAGTCAACTATGAGAATTTTTGAGCGAAAACAAGAATAAGAATTTTTTGGGTCAGGAAATAAAGAGATGGACTTCTTTGTACAGACAATTAGCTGTAGTAGGAAGCTGAAGGCTATGTGATAGAGACACGAAATTATAGTCCATAAGTAAAGTTGACAGGAAATAACTCATCATAGGAAACAGTGGGTTGTAAAAACAGTTTCTGATAATCAGTTTGAAGATTTTTTTTGTATTGTATAGCACCATTTTTACCTTTTTTTTTTTTTTTTTTTTTTTTTTTTTACTGGGAGTATCCAGTATAAATAGACTCCAAGACACAAGCTTGGTCTGGGGCTTACTCCTGGTGCATACGCAAACAGCAGGGGCTTGTTCTGGAAGAAAACACTCTGACAGCTGTTGACAACCTGTAGCTCCTCAACTCGTAGTGGGCCTTGTGAATCCTTTCCATTCTATGCTGGAAGGTTGACTTGTGTTAATGTTTTTTCATGTTCTATGCAGGCAACCTTAGCTGTGGCAAGCTCATGAGTGCAACATCATGAACACTTTAGAGAGCTAGTGGTATCAGTGAGATTTCAACTAATCCAGAGAGTTCTACTAAGTCAGGTCATGAAAACAAACAAGTGAATGTATCCAGATATATAAAAGGAAAATATGAGTAAAAGGAACCAGCATTGACATGACGTAAGCAAGCTGAATCTGTCAGTCTATCCTCATTTTAAATAGCTTGTTAGGATTACTAGAATGAGAGAATCGTAAAAAGAAAGCAGACATACTTCAAACTTGGAAGACAATTAACAAGAGGCCTGACATTTTCTTGTAGATAAGATACCATGTAAGTAAGTAGAGTATGAAGGAGTCATAACATTGAGTAAATGCAAAGGATAATGGGCTTAAATCAGACAAAGTCTCATAGGCATCCATAAAATGTTCTCATTTTTCCTTTTCTGTTTATTATTTCAGGTATTGACTCACCTGTATATTTGAAAAGTGAATTTATTAAATATGAAATACAAAACTGAGAAACTCCACAAAGTCTAGTTTATAAGGATCCTAGACTCACAAATAAAATGAAAAAGATGAATGTGACATGAAAAAAGATGAATTGTGACATGCCCTATTAACCCTAGGTTAACTGGCTAAAATAGGGCTAGTGAGAGAGGTTCAGGAACAGCAACAGCAACAGCGGGGACTTGTAAGAAGTCTTGCTTTCTGTACATTCCATTTAATATTAGATGAGTTACAATGTCACGCAGCTGCCCAAACACCTTTCTAGCTTACTGCTGTAAGCTAACTGAGTTCTGTGCCCCTAATATCTGGCATTGAACCTTTATTCTCAGGATGATAGACTTTAGAGATGGAACATTTGGTTGATAATTAGTTGAAGTGAGCTCATAAGGGTGGGCCCTTCAAGATGGAATTGTTGACTTTATGACAATAATCCTTCTTTCTCCTCCTACTCATCTTCCTACATGTGAGAAGCAAGAAGAAAGTGGTTGGTGACATAGGGAGCCCTTCTCTACCGGAATTAAACAGTGTTGACATTTTGGTCTTACTCTTTCAACCTTTAGAGCTTTGAGAAAATAAAATTTCTGTTGTTTATGCCACTGTGAACTAACTAATAGACTTCCTCTGCCTGAGTGGAATTCCTAGATCTTTATTTTTTTAAAAAAGCTCTATTCTCCATCACAATTCATTTTGGCTTTAATATGCTCTCACTGTAGCCATTGAGTCCCTCAGAATAGCCTACCTAGTCACAAATGGTGTGCTAAGCTTTCTGTCAGACTTGTTTCTCCAGAAATGGGTACAAAGATGATTTTTTAAAAGAAGCACATATCAGACCCAACTAAATAAGTTAGAGAATTCAGCCTGAAATTCATTGTAATGTTCATTTCTCAACACCCGTGAAAATGTCGCTGATAACACCCACCAATTTCTGTGAATTCCTTTTTTTAGTAGGAGAGTGTGAAAAGACACCATCATAAAATTAGTGCTAAAACATTTCCATAGGCTGGGGAAAAAATCTGCCTAGACATCAGGCCTGGAGGAGAAACAGGCAGTCCAAGTGAGCTGTTGGTTGCTGTTGATTGCTTCTGTTTTTCTAAATGTGGGCTGGTGAAGTAGAGGTGAGAACCAGTGAGGATCTGTGGTCTCTGAGGAAACCCTTTGCTTCCCACCATCTTGTACTGCAGTGTGGGAAATTGCTAGAGGTGATGTACAACATATGGAACAGAAATGGATGTGTTGAGGCATTCGGAACTGTCTGTCTTTCTCATTTCTCTGCTATTCCCCCACTTCCCCCTATTTATAAATATTGTCAGATTTTTATCGACTTCCCCTCTCTTTCCATATTTCATCACACTGACATCTCTAAATCATTAATTAATTCTGATTTGATTTTCAAGCCTAGCTTGAAAAGGGAAATGAAGCAAATTGGTGCACTAAAAATTTTTAAAATGCTACAAGCAGTAAAGTAATGGCATGGTGGCATTTAGCAGGCACTCAATCAAGTTAAAGATCAGGAGTATGAAAAGAAAGCAAAATTGCATCAAAACAGTGACCTTCATTTTTAGCTGTGTTTTGCATTGCACATTTGAATTATAAAGAGCAAACATACTGAAAACCTTTTTGGATGTATAAACACAAAACTTGCTTTTTCTCTCTCTCTCTCTTTCTGTCTTTCTTGGTATATTCTCTGAAGCCATGCCAAGAAATATGATCTAGACAGAGTCTGACTCATTGAATGGGTGGCATTTTGGGTTTTTGCAAGAAGTCACATATGGAGATAGAAGGTTAGTTTAACCAATGCTCCTGGTGGTCTCTAAATTTCTGACATGAACTCATTGCTTTATCCAATACTGGTCTCCCTCCAAGTTCAAGATATTTTGGTACTTGACTCCTGTTCTTTGGAGGCAACATATTCCACACAGTCTTTGAGGAAAGATGGTGTATTGAACGGAGATTTATGTAGTGATACGTTGAATTTATCTAGCAAAGCCTTGACTCTGACTGATCTTAAAAATATCACATTTGAAGGCATTTGAAAAGGTAAAGAAGAGCTAGTGTCCTCATCTTTTACTATGGTATCTTTTTTTTTTTTCATTTTAATTTGCAGATACCATATCTTCTTATCTATTAGGATGTAAAGCTGGTTCAGATTTATTGAGATAGAAAAGTACTTTAAACAAATGACAGATTGAAATATAACTTTTATGAACAATTATTTCATAAGAAAGCTTTTAGGAACATTTCTATTGAGAAATATAAACACACTTTATGTTTTTTTGTTTTTTCTTTATTATTATGTGTTTTAAAATTTATACATCAGCCATGGGTTCCCCTGTCCTCCCCGCTACCGCCCTCACCCCCACCTTCCCCCCAGCCACTCCCCTCCATTCCCATGTCCTCCAGGATCAAGGCACCCCTGGGGATTCATTTAAAGGATCTGTCCTTAGTGCAAGAGCTGGCTGTTTGAAACCTTGGGCTTACACAGGGACACTTTGCTCAGTCTGGAAGGAGGTGACAGGACCTGCCTGTATGTTTTTGTTTTACTCTCTGTGTGGAAGCAAATATATTAAAGTCTGTATAACTAGAGTGACTAGAGATCTGTGGACATGCAAAAAGGACAATTTTATCTAATCAGTATTTTTGAATGCTTACTAAGAGTGGCACACAATATAATGTGAGACTAGTATCTATAGATTTAACAGCAATGTCCTGAGAAAGTTATCTTCCTTATTTAAAAACATAGGAACCAAGTCTCTAAGGAATTAACTAACATATGGAGCCACACAGCTACTGAATGCTTTAGTTGGGGTTTCTAGAAGATGTCTTTTCTTAATAGTAAATTTTATCTACACTAAAACCTACTTTATTCTGACCTTTGTCTTCCTGAATTAATGCTAGCCAATGGCAAAACAGTGCAGGTCTCTCTGTGAAGGTGACTAGGTGAGCTTTAATTTCTCCAGGTAATTAGTTTGTAACAGTCAAAATCAAGAAATTTATATAAAACAAGCCCAAACACATCCTGCTTTACTGTGAACATCTGGAAGCATCAGAGAAATTCCTGCCTCTATTAAATAAAAATCTTATTTGTCTGGAGTTGCTGATAAAGTTACACATCAACCATTTGTGCTTCAATAGTTCACATTATTTCAACTTATATTCTTTCTTCATTATTCCTCCAAATTTGTGACTATACTTATTAATCATTTGGAGTCCCTTCTGTGAAATTTGTTTTGTTCTTGTATATTTTTTCTATAATCTTTCTAAACCCAAGCCTGATTATTTCCTGAAGTTGATTTTACTAAGATAAGTAAGCAAAGAGTGTACTTATGCATTATACATCTTTTAACCTAAGATTTAAATCACTCAGGAGCTTTTGGTTTATTTGATCAGTGTTCTAATCATGAATGAAAAACTATTACTTACTAATTTTGTCTATACTTTATTTGCCATTGAAACTCTTTGTCAGATAAAGCTCCTGTACAACTAACTCCCTCTCTCTCTTTTTAAATAACTCGTATAACTTCCTCAAGGCTATAAAACGACAGAGTGGTGGAGATATTCAAGTTTAGATTGCTTAATAAACTTATTTATGCTTGATTGCTACTTTATGCACTAAAGGTGAAACTACTATAATAAGTAACTTAAGTTTCTATCCATTCATTTTTGAAAACAAGACAAAGCCCCATATCAATTATCTAAATTCAAATATTCTTTCTTAAAGCATTATGAAAATGTTTTTAAATGAAAAATAACCACTATCATTTAACCAAGATGGGTAATCATGTACCAATCCAATCATGTATCCATGTATTATATTAATCTAAGCAGCTACTACTAACTTTCAACAAATGATCATTTAGTGCCACTGTCTAGGTTCCTGTTGTCCTGAAATGATGTAGGGTGGGATGTATATGTTTCTTTGTTATATGTACATGTGTGTTTGCCATGTGCATACCTGTGCATATGCATAAGCCATGTACATGCCTGATAATGCTGAATTCCTTCTCTACTACTCTCCACCTTATTCCTTTGAGGCAGAGTTTCTCAATGAATTTGGAAATAGGGTGGTGGCCAACAAGCTCCAGAGATCTCCTATGTCTGCCTGATTACCACATAGTGCTGTGGTTTCAGGTGCCCACGTAGCCTTGACTAACCTGTTTATATATATATATATATATATATATATATATATATATATATATATTGATGTGGGAATCTGAACCCAGGTCCTCATGTCATTTCAACAAGTACTCTTATGCCTGGAATTATCTTGCTAGCTTCAGAGACTAATTTGTTTATAAGTGTAATTTTATGAAATACTTGTAATAACTGTATTGAACTTTCCTTCTTAATTTTAAGAATGAGTTTATTGAGGCTCAAAATCATGCAGTTTCTTCTCAGGGTTTAGTTAAATATTCTGAAAGGATAACCTTAGCCCATGATAATTTTAGAGGCAACTCAAAACTTTTTACATGTTTTACATGGCAGTTATAGTTTTTGAATGCTCTCTTCAGTCTGCTTTGAAAATTTATATTGTCCTGTAAATACTAACTGTCTTTGCTATTGCTGTTTAGCACCATAAATTTCTATTTTTTAGACTGTTAAAGAACTTATTACTTCTCTGGGTCTCTTGTTGTATTCTTTTTCTTTATTCCCTTGGATTGAAATTAGGATCTCTAACTTCGTAATAAATCTGTTTTCCCCTAAGCCTTCGCTCCTTAATTTACAACTCTACACTTTCTCTTTAATTATTTTTATGCTTTTATCTTTATTTTATTATTATTATTTATTTATTTTTTTAGTTTCTTGAGTTGAATTTCACCAATTAGAGTCCAGCTGCCAAAGTCAATATGTGTTCTTCAATCCCCTGGTACTTGATCTCTATATATTATTTAATGTTGTTGGACAGAACAGTCCTAAAGTTGTATTTTCTCATCGATTTCTTAACTTCATCGTCCTTATTTTTTCTTTGCAGGCTACATGTTGCTTTGATCATTAGTTCATTTTCATCCATCTTTTCTAATTGAATTAATGTTTAGGCAAGCAAAGGCAAGGACAGTTTTCACATACGTGGCTGTTCTTTTTTCTACCAATTCTTTTCTATTCCTCTCTCTGTAAAAGAAGACTTACCACAACCATCACTACCCTCAGTGTTTTCGAACTCTCATTTCCATGATATATTTTTTAAATGCTTGCGTTTTATATCCTTTTTTTCAAGCAGTGTCTTGCCATGAACTGCTTCAGCCTCCCAAGTGTCCAATGAATATGTAACATTTTACAGTTTTACTTAGATGTTATGGATGCAATAGAGCATTCACTCACTGAAGTCCTTCAAATCAGTGACTGTTAGTATATTTTTCAGAGTAATTCAGCCAGTTCCACATTTCCACAGTTTTCCCATCATTTGGAAAAGTTTTCTCAGGTGCATTTGTGGTTAATTCCTGCTTTTATGGACTATTACTTAGCTGCTAAAAAATGACATAATGAAATTTGCAGGCAAATATTTGGAACTGGGGGAATAGTCATCCTGAGTAAGATAACACAGACCCAAAAATGTAAGTATGATGTGTATTTTCTTATATATGGATAACATTAACCATTAAGTAAATGATAACTAAGCCACAATTTATAGACCCAGAGAGGCCAGGTATAGAGGAAGGGACGGGGATGCATGGACCCCCCAGGGAAGAGAAAATAGAATAGATTTTTATGGGTGGACTAGGGGTGGGGGAAATAGGGAATGGAAGAAACAGGTCAAGGGAGAGAAGAGAAATGGGGTTAAGGGGGAATGCAAGCAGAGACAGCATTTGAGGGGTTGTATGGAAACTGGTGTGGTGGAAACTTCCTATGATATATGAAGGCAATCCTAATGAAGTCTCCAAATAATGAGGAAGATTGAGTCCCAACAGACCATCTCTTGTTACCAAATTAGGCTTCCAATTGAATTATATCCAGTTGAGTTGTTGGCCAAAGGGGTCCCATGGAAGTTCTCAAACAACCTAGGCTGTTGCCAAGACAATAGATTGCTCTCCACAAACAAACAGCAAGGCTCCATTAGTGAAGAGAACACCTACACAAGTCATTGAACATGGAGATGATAAGCTGGTACCTACATCAAGTCTTTGCCCCTATGTTCCAGTTTCTTTGGTATAGGAAGGTACTCTGCATGCTATCAAAACAGAAATGTAAACGTCAAGCCAGCCATAAACCATTTTTATTTACAATGCTGTCCTGGCTGCAAAATTTGCTAGGGGACTGGTGGCACAAAACTTGTGAGAGGAACTAACCAATGTTTGGTTTGACTTAAGGCCCACTCTACAAGGTGGAACTCAAACCTGATACTGCTTGGGCGACCAGGAGCCAAAGACTAGTTATCCCAGAGACACAGGAAAAATGAAAATACTATTGATCTTTTAAAAAAAAAATTAGTGATAAAATGAGTTCTAATGATATTCTCCTACACTCATAGATTGGTGTTTTATTGGGCCATAATCAAGAAAGCTTCCTTCTCTGACAGAGATGGGAACAAATTCAGAGACCCAGCCCAGACATTTTACACACACACACACACACACACACACACACACACACACACAGAGAGAGAGAGAGAGAGAGAGAGAGAGAGAGAGAGAGAGAGAGAGACAGAGAGAGACAGAGACAGAGACAGAGACAGAGACAGAGAGAGAAAGACAGAGAGACAGAGAGACAAAGAGAGAGACAGAGAGAGATTGGAACACACAGCTCTAAATGGAGGTCTCCATCAAATCCCTTTGCTTTGAGATCAGGAAACTCTTTGGAAGAAGAGGCAGAAATAGTGTAAGCCAGAGGGATCAGGGCCCTCTAAATCAACCGAGCCAACCTCATATGAACTCATAGAGACTGAAGCAGCAAGCAGAGATCTCAAACCAGTATGCACCAAGTCCTCTATGTATATATTATAGCTTCAGTTTAGTATTTTTATGGGATTCCTGAGTGTATGCATGAGTGGTTCTCTGAGTCTTGTGCCTTCTCTTGGCATCTTTTCCTTCTGTTGGTTTGCCTTGTCCAACCTTGAATTGATAGTTTTTGTTTTATCTTATTATATTTCATTTTGTTATATTTTGTTGTTATCTCTTAGAAGTCTGTTTTTTTCTAATGAGAGACAGAAAGGGATTGAATATACATGGCAGAGGAGGTAGGGAAGAACTGGGAGGAGCAGAGAGAGGAAAAAGTGTAATCAGGGTCTCTTGTATGAGAAAAATATATTTTCAATAAAGGAAATGTTAAAAAATAAAAAGAAGTGTAAGGCATCAGTTAATTTCATTAATTTTTAAATTTGCATTTTAGGGGGTATATCACAGAAGTAGAATTATATAGTTTTTTTGTGTTTCTATTTTTCTTTTGGCTTTATTTATATAGCTTGGGGGTTTGCGTGTGTGTATTCACCCATGTATGGATAGTATGTTCCTTTCTCTAAATTTTTCCTCAATTCAGATTTCATACTTGGTTTATCCATTAATCCACAGACTGGTGGATATGTTGATTTTCTAAACTGGGCTTTCTGTGGATAATATTGATATGAGTAGTTAATTCTGTGTGTTGAGCTGTGTTTTTGTTTTCCTTTGTTAGCTTTCTTGGTGTAGAATTGCTAAAGCATGTGGCTACTTTATGTGTTGAGCTGAGGAACTTTGAAACTGTTTTTCAGAGTGCCTATACCACTTAACATCCTCCCTAGAAATTTAGAAGAGACTAAGTTTATCCACATCCTTGCAGATATGTGTTTTACTCTGTTTTATTTGTAGCTGTCCTAGATTGTATGGGTTTGCCTTTCACTTGACTTTTACAGATATGATATTTTAACTTACAATTATTAATTCTGTACTATCTTCAGATATTTAGTGGCATAGTTTCTGTAATTTTTTCTAGTTATACTTTGTTAGCTCATAGCTATACTAATATATCAAACTTTCTTTGCACTCCCCATGACTTGCTTACTTTCAGAAAGTCCTATTATTTATAAACTACTATTCATTGTAGCTCATACGTTTCAAAGATCCCTGTGTTTGTTCTCCTCAGATTGTAAATGTTCAGTCAGCCAATGCAATTTCTTGAAAGTGAATCCACAGGGACAAGGAGGTGGGTTATTGTGTAAGATGTATTTTGCAGCAAGCTTGATGACCTAAGTTCAATCTCAGACATGGTGGAGGAAGAGGACAGATTCCCTTATGTAGTCCTCTGACCTCAACATGTATGCTGAGGCACACACTAACACACATAGACACAGACAGATACAGACACACACACACACACACACACACACACACCAATAAGTAAGTAAATGCCACTTGAGGATAAAAGGGTTTATTTCATCTTATACTTTTAGGTTACAGTCCAGCATAGAGGGAAGTCAAGTAAGAATCTCAATGAACAAACTTGGAAGCAAAAACGATGGAGGGGCACTACATACTGGTTTACATTCTGGCTGGGTCACAGGATCATGATTAGTTTTGTTATATAACCCTGACCAACCTGCCTAGGGATGATACTGCCTACAGTGGGCTGGGCTTCCCACATCAATTATCAATTAAGACAATCTATCAACGACACGCCTACAGGCCAATCTAAATATCCACAGGAGGTTCAACTCCCATCCCAGGTGACTCTAGGTTGTGTCAAACTCACAATAAAAAATAATCAACAAAGTAACTGTGCAAACAAAATATCACTGGGTTCATACAGAATTTTATTTTTTTAAATATATACATGTTAAAAGTTTTATTTTTAATTATTTAATTTAATTATTATTTTCCATGTGGTGTACGTGTGTGCTTGTGGGCCCTCATGTGCTGTGACATGTGTTCATAGGCCAGAGACTGAAATGAAGTTGCCAGGTTTGCACAGCAGGTGCTTTTACTGACTGCTCTATCTGGCTGGTACTGAAATCTCCTAAAATGTGCTAGCTATAGTCCATGTTAATACTCAAGGCAGGAGAGGTAAGGGGTCCCAAGACCCTCTGCCTGCTTTTGCTCCTCCTCACTTCCAACATATGGTGCAGACAGTCATGGGATCCCAAAGACTCTGGCACCCGTCACCCAGTCAACATTCAAATGCAAACAAATAAAAGATCTTTCTGCCTCCCCAGAACATCCTGCCTCTGGGCACACATACCCCACCCTGCTAAGACCAAATCCTGACAGGCAAAAGGTAAAATTTCCCTTAGCATCTTGTTTCCTATGCACACCTCTACACTGGATGCAGACCATAAGTGAACCCAAGTCTCCTGCTTCTGGAACGTATTGATTTTTTTTTCTGTACTGTTGGTAATTATGCCAATGACAGTGACTTTGAAGAAATTCTGGAGAGTTTTAAAAAATGATTATAGATATGTTAAACTTCTCGAAGATGACATGAATAAATCAGTGAACAAATTCAAAGAGACATGAATGAAGAGCCCATAAAAAACAGTTAAGTATAATAAAGAAATCATCTCATCATATGAAAATAAAACTGAAGAAAAAAGAAATTGAAAGGATACTGAAAATAAAATAAATACAAAAATGAGTAAGAATCTCTGTGGAAAGCCTCATCAATGGAATGGATCGTATGGAGAAAAGACTATATAAGGTTGAGATATTTGAGCATTGAGTTAAAGACAATACTTTTTTTTTCCCAGACAAGGTTTCTCTGTGTAGTTTTGGAGCCTGTCCTGGATCTCCCACTGTATACCAGGCTGGACTCGAACTCACAGAGATCCACCTGGCTCTGCTTGCCAATACATTTTTTTTTTTTTAAGTATATAAATGAAACATACAAGATTTGTTACCATTATGATGGTAAGGAAAGTGTTTGTCATAGACATATAAAATGAATATCTTGTCAATTTTATTGACAATATTTTCAATAAAATCATAGAAGAAAAATGTCCAAAATGAGGACAGAGAAAGGGGAGGGAAGGAGAGAGAGAGACAGAGACAGAGACCTATCCATCTGGGACTGGAAAAGGACTGCTCTGCACTATAATTATAGTTAAAATACTAAATATACACAACAAGAAAATTACCCATGGCCCAAGTTACACGCTTTGAAATTCTACCTCACCCCAGATGGAAGGTGGTGCTGGGGTAATGTGAACTTTGGGAGAGTGAAGATCCACCTCACCCCAGATGGAAGGAGGTGCTGGGGTTATGTGAACTTTGGGAGAGTGAAGATCCACCTCACCCCAGATAGAAGGTGGTGCTGGGGTTATGTGAACTGTGAGAGAGCATAGATTGGCAGAACTGCTATGGAAATCAATGTAGAGTTTCCTCAAAATCTAGAAATAGAACTGCCATAGGTGGATATGAATTTTGAATATTTAGCTCCAGATGTTTAACAAGGAGCCCCTGTAGAAGTCAGAAGACCAGGAAGCCTCCATCCTGGGAGAGGGATATCCTTTACTCCCTCAAGGGAAAAGAGCAAATTTTCTGGCACATACTCAAATTAAATTTTCACATAAAGCAAAGTTATTGCAAGGTGCATGTTAAAACTCAGCAAATACCTGCTGAATTTTCTGTCTCTAAAGAGTTCACAATTAATTAGGCATAAATACATAATTCATACATATACACATATACCCAGAATGAATACACATTCATGTATGTGCATTGACAGTAAAAATATCTCAGGTAGAATTGCTAATTTGCAAACTTTTTTTAATTTCTATGAGAGACAGAGTACTTGTAGTGATTAAGAATTAATTCTGAAACTAGATGCCCTCATGGTTTGGTATCGTCTTCATATCTTAACAAGCTATGTAAGTTCTCTGTCTTGCCTTTTACAACTATCTTTGTAAAAGTATCTACCATAAATGAATTGTTAAGGTTATATGAGTTACTACATGCAAGAGACATAGAACCTCCCTGGTATAAATACAATGCTTGGGATTATACTAGGGAGTTTAACTTGCCACCCCTTGCATCTCACACAGGATTAAGGCTCAGATAAAGAAAATAATATAAAGGGAATGTTTGAGTACAGTCAGTAGACGGTTAAAAGCATGAAGACATGGGCATCCAAGTTTAAGGAGGCACAAGTACTCCCAGAGATTACAACAAAATATAAGAGCCCCCTACTAGCCCCTGTGGAAAGTGAGTTGGAGAACTTTCAATGCTTCCTTTCCCTGGTGTCTTCAGATATGACACACGCCTTTCTTTAGCCACTTTAGGGACTTTCTTTAGTCACATATTTTTGTCTACTTATTCATTTGTTTGGGACACAATTTCACCATGTAGTCTGTGCTGGTCTAAAAATCAAGGCAATCCTCCTATCTCAGCCTCTCAAATGCTGAGAATAAAAGGCTTGTACCAACATACTATATGTCAATTCTACACCTTCTAAGAGTGAAACTAAATCTTCCTATTCATCCCCAGGAAACCCATTTCTATCCATGCTTAGCAAGGCTTCTCTCTTAGGCTTCTCCATCCCGTTTCTACACATCTATTTTTCTTGAGTAGTTTTTGTTATTCTTTCTTGCCATGAAATGAAATTGCTTTCATTTTGTTGTACTCTCTGTTTTCATATTATTAACATCACCGGAGGATACACATATTCTGACAGCAGTTTTTCCTTTCCTTCTTCAGTGGCCATTTGCCTTCTGAGAGCAGGCACTGGCTGTTCTGTCCTAGAACAACATGGGGACCCCAGATTCTGTAATTTAAGTCTTTCATCATCTTGCCCATTCAGTCCTCAGTACTGTATGTTTGATTTAAGATTTTATATACTTATCTTCCATGACCAAGTCTAGGAAATATTCTTGAATCCAAATCTCTGTTCCATGACTATCCAATGAATCTATAGATTTCTCTTACATATTTCTCTGTCTACTTTAGGCTTTTAGACTCTTATAATAATAAAAATATCCAGCATTTATATTTATGAGCCAATGCTGAAGTGTTTTGCATGTGTTATTGTATCTAGTTTTCATATAACACTTATTTGGAACAGGAATTACCACTATTACCTCTATATAGATAAAGAACTGGAAAGTCAAAAACCAATTTTGTAATATGCCCAGATTCTCACAGTTGCTATGGGATTCCTGCATGATTAGGGAAGCTTTATCATATACTGACTTCAGAGTCCTGGTTCTTGTGATGGCTCCTCCTTTGAAATTAGAGCCTTGTTTCAAAACTCTTTCTTGGACTGTGGTGAAGTTATATGGTATGGCCTGCCTAAAATCCTATGTTCTCTACTGAAATCATTAAAAATATTTTTCTGAGACTCTTTCCTGCTGACACCGATGCTGCTCTCTGAAGTGAATGTGGGTCAAAAGAGTAATAATCAGAAACAGCTACCGACATCAGATGCTCTTCTCTCTTCCCTTTCCACAGTGGCATAAGCTTCCTTAGAGCTTTTAATCCCCAAACTCTGGAAGGGTTTCAGCAGGCTTAATATTCTTGTTTTGAGCCTACCTAAAGTAAAACTCAAACAGTGCTTTCTGCAACATAACCAGGCTCTCATTTTCTACCTTATCCTTGCTCGCTCATTAGATGTCCACTGCTTTCCTCACAAGCAGCTCTCCTAATTATGTCGGTGGTGCACAGCTTGCTTCCTTAAAGACTACACTCTTCACTCTGTTCATGTGAGTTCACTAGAGGGAAAATCTGCATCTTGGCTCCAGTGGAAGTCATAGGTCACTATGTGAAAACTTGGAGGGCAAAAAAATGTTGTCGGTAATGAGATCTCAGGCATTTGGAAAGTTCACAGGGTCCTTTGTACAACAGGGAAGAATCCCTCTGTTTCCTCTGGTGCTGTTTCATGCTAATTTCAGAACATCAGCCAGTATAAGGCATCTCAACGGAAACTTCAGTTCACAGAGGAGTGCCTTTCATCCTTTTTTTTTTTTTTTTTTTTTGTAGCTAGGCAGTTAGGTTTATCTTGTTGATCTGTGGAAAAGAAAAGGAAAAGAAAAAAAAAAACACAGTTGCATGAACATAACAGATGGAACATTTGAGGGGTTTGCTTCTATCGCTGTTCTTTTAAGACTAAGGAAGAAAAATTCCTTGTCAACAGGGCATAACTATTGCAATTATTAATTCCTATGTGGAAATTATGTGACTTACTACATCTCTGACATGTTTATAAGTTGATCACACAGGCTGATTAGCAACAAATGGATGGTTTCACAGATAGAGGACTTTTGTATTGATTTTTGTCTTGAGCTTATCCGGTTATGGTCCACTGAAGGACTTGATACCACATTCACTCATTCCTCTTTTTGTGACCTGTTCAATTCCACATGTAGAAAGCCAGAATAGGGGTGAGAGGCAAAACAAGAACTGAATCTTTGACCCTTGGCTTGAGCACTATGATGCCACTACATTATGCTTGAACTGTGAAATTACTTGAATACAGACCTGCTTGGTGGACACTAGAGTAGTTGCTTTCTCATAGTTACCTTGCTAGGACCTGAAATCCACACATGTCACTGGTTCTAACACCTGTTTGTGGAACAGGAACCAGATAACCACAAGTGAAATCTCATGTCTTATTGGTTTCTGATACCATGAGTTTTAGATATTTAAGTTGTAAAATAAAAACAAATCTTATAAAGTTATCTAATATACTATCCTGTATTTAATTTTGAAAACAACTAATGTTTTTCTTTCTGATGTTTCTTTATAAGTCTCTTATTTTAAAATGTTTTATTTTAATTGGAGAGATGAGCCAAAGCCTTGGTGTTTGCAGTCTAGCATTTAGGGAAGATATGCCTACGCTATGTCCTTTGGGCTCTTACATAAGCTACAACTGAGAAATCCTTTGAAGTTGGAGAAGTTTTTGTTTTTGACTAGATAGAAACCACAGAATCAACTTTGTCAGGCTGCAATTCAGTGGTCAAGATGGTTGAAATGACCAAACTAGCCATTCCTCTGCTGTGTTGGCTTATTTTCATCCTAGACTATTTTCTGTACAAAGAATACAACAGATAAGAAAATTTGTAGCCAGACTGTAGTGGCTCATGCCTTTAATCCCAGCACTTGGGAGGTAGAGGCAGGCGGATCTCTGTGAGTTCAAGGCCAGCCTGGGCTACCAAGTGAGTTCCAGAAAAGGCACAAAGCTACACAGAGAAACCCTGTCTTGAAAAACCAAAAAAAAAAAAAAGAAAAAAAAGAAAAGAAAAAGGAAAGAAAAAGACAAAAGAAAAGAAAATTTGTAAACGAACACATTTCACACAGTCATGTAGACTGGGCAATATAGGAACATAGTGATCACACTTGGTGTGCCACACTGTAGTGTGTTTCATGACTGGAGGACAAGAGAGCTTCTTTGAGGCAGGAAGAATGCAGGGGCTCAATTCATCTCTTTGGTAGTCCACTCCGGAAATAGCCAAACCACTGCCCCAGTGTTTGCACAAAGACTTTCTCCTCTGCTTTGGCACAATCCAAAAACCCAAAACAAGAAGTGAAAATGAAATTCATCCCTTTCACTTGCAAGGTGTATGGACTAAAAATGGTGACAGAGACTGGCAGACTAGAGATCAAGAAGGAGGGTTGTAGAGGGTGACCGACATGCTCTTAACATTTTAGTTGGTTGGCTCAAAATTTAATGGCAAATATTCTCATGTGTATAGAACTGACATTTTCAAGCCATGTAGAAAAATTATTTGTTAAAAGTCTGGGGATAACGTGGGAGAGATATAAAGCCCAGAAGAAAAGGCATCAAAAGAAGCTCTACTATAGAAGTAATCAAAATGTTTAAGAGAACACACAATGAATTTAAGAAAGATCTACCTATGCAGTGTTAACTGCAGATACAACACACTCAAAAATTTAAAAACCAAAAAGCATAGAAGAAAAAGCAGACGCTAATATGAAAAAGAGCAATGTAGGATTATCAATATTGAACAAGGAGATAAATGTGGAAGACTATTTTTTTTTTCTTAAAGCAGCACAAGTGTTAGGAAAAAATGGCCAAGAGCTCAAGGAGAAACTGCTATCCTATTCTTTCCAGTGCCCTTCTTCAGAGGGTCATCTGGCCTTCCATGAAGCAAATTATGATCATTTCATATTCATGACATTCTTTAAAAAAAACTTAGATGAACTAATGCTAACAAACAAATATCAACTTTGCATACCAATTCCTTAAGTATCAGAGTCTGTGGATAGGTAATACTAGATACAATTTAGGATGCAGGTGAAGGGCAACGGTGACTGGAATGCTGATGGGTCCTCATATGGGTAGCAGCTTTGTGGTGGTATTGTGTTCCCCAAAATAATGTGCACCCTAATAAATTTATCTGGGGTCAGAGAACAGACAGCCACTAGATAAAGAGCCAAAAATGGTGACTAGAAAATAGGTTAGAGCAAGCCATAGCAGAAGCTGGGCGGTGGTGGTGCACTCCTTTAATCCCAGCACTTGGGAGGCAGAGCTAGGTGGATCTCTGTTTGTTCAAGTATACAGCCAGCATGGAGACACATGCCTTTAATGCCAGAAAGTGAGCCTTTAATCCCAGGGAATGATGGCAGAAAGAGAAAGATAGATAAGGTGTGAAGACCAGAAACTAGAAGCATTTGGCTGGTTAAACTTTTGGGCTTTGGAGCAGCACAGTTCAGCTGAGATTCTTGTGGATGAGGACTCAGAAGCTTGCAGTCTGAGGAAACAAGACCAGCTAAGGAACTGGCCAGGTGAGGAAACTGTAGCTTGTTCTGCTTCTCTGATCTTCCAATGCTCACCCCAATACCCTGCCCAGATTAGTTTTTATTAATAAGACCATTTAAGATTCCTGCTACACAGCTTAAAGAAAAAAAAAAAAAAAAAAAGGGTGGGCTATAGAAGCCCAGAATTCAGACTATTCAAACAAAGGGAAAAATTCAAAAGTGGGAAGTATTGTGATCAGAGTGACAGAGAGATAATTGATCACTCACACTAGTGTATGGAAAAATTTGGAATCAATGAAATGAGACAGGAATGTCTAGCAAGACTGAATTAGTGTTTGTTTAGTGCTTGTTTTTGAAGGAAAGCATCAGCACATTGAATTCCTTAGCTTGCATCTTGTCATGCTTTTAAATTTACTGGTTTTGAGCTTGTGAGACACTAAAGCATTCTATTTCATTTCTTTCCTCTTCCTAGCTACACAAGTGATATTTAAGTCGCAGTTTAAAAAGTCTGTTTGATTTGTCAAGATATAAATTATGTAATACTTTTTAAATTTTTTGCTTTTGTGATGTTAATGTTTTTGGTTTTTGCCAAATGCATAAAACATGAATATTGATTTATTTGAGTGATTATGTATAAAAATACTGATGATTTATCATAATGAAAATGATAAAAAAGTACTTTCTAAAAAATTATCTTTTTGAAAACATTTCTTAGAGGCATAAATCTCTTAGTAGTATATTCTCCTTGTCTTGGTCCCCTCATCCCCCTTATTTTAATCGCTCCAAGTTTATTAAGAAAATACATATCTAAAATCATTACTATCTCTAAAGAAAATGAAGAACTTAATTTAGTCAATCCTGGAGTGGTTACAGTACCTATTTCTCCTCTTTTATTGACATTAGAAGTTGGCTGGTTAGGTTGGATGGTTAGAGTATGGTGCTAATAATAATAATGTTGTGGGTTCAATCCCCATACAGGCCAAGTATGAGAAGTACTTGGTTACCAAGCAGTGGTGGTGCACGCCTTTAATCCCAGCACTCAGCAGGCAGAGGCAGGTGGACCTTTGAACCAGCCTACAGAGTGGGTTCTAGAACAGCCAAGGCTACATAGAGAAACTGTCTCAAATAAAACAAATAAAAAGAAAACAAAATAAAAAACCAAAACCAAACAAACAAAAAAGCAAAAGAAAACATATTTTTTTCACACAGTATATCCTGACTATGTTGTCCTCTCCTCCTAGCACTCACAATTCCTTTGCCCCTCCTGTCCCATTGGAATCTAGCCCTTTTCTCTTTCCCATTAGAAGATAAACAGGCTTCAATGGGATAATAATAAAATAAAACACAGTAAGTTAAAACAAAAACTGACACACCAGAATTGGACAAAACAAACAGAAGGAAAAGAGCCCAAGATAAGGCACAAGAATCAGAGAGACATTTGTTTGTATGCTCAGGAATACCAGAAAAACATGAAGCTGGAAGCCATAATATGTACACAAAGGACCTGAAAATTGAAAAGAGAGAAGAAAATATAAATAAATACAAATTTTAAAAAGAGCCCCGACACAACATGATGATACAAGGAACCTCCAAAGATGCCATAAGTTTTTTTTTGTTGATTTGTTTTGTTTGTAATTTTGTTTGTTTTTGTTTGTTTTTGGTTTTGGCCTTCTACTGTTGGGAATACAGCCTACCCTTAAGAGTAGTTCATGATGGGAAAAACCACAGAGACAGCTAACTCAAGCTAGTGGAAGCTCAAGGACTCTGAACTGACAGCTGGGGAACCTGCATGGAACCAAACTTGGCCCTATGAATGTGGGTGCGAGTTGCAAGCCTTGATCTGTTTGTGGGGCTCCTGGCAGTGAGATCAGAACTTATACCAGGTGCATGAACTGGCTTTTTGGAGTGGGATACCTTGCTCAGTCTTGATACAGGGAGTGGGGTGGGCTAGGCCCTGACTCAACTTGATATGCCAGGCTTTATTGACTACCCAAGGGAAGTCTTATCTCCTCTGAAGAGTGGGGTGGGGAGTGGGTTGGAGGAGGGGAGGGAAATGGGAGAAGGTCAGAGAGAAGAGAGAGGGGAAGGAGGTGGAACTGGGGATGGTATGTAAAATGAAAAAAATTTAAATTAAAAAAAAGGATTTTTTTTCTTCAATGAGACTCTCTTGGAGGAAACTAAATTTTATTTGTACATGGTTATCAATTGGAGATAGGTTCTGAGGGCATGTGTTCACTTCTTTCTGCCTTAGGATTCCATCTGGGGTCTCTGTCTCTGAGCTCATGTATGCATGAATCTGGTAGATAGAGAGAGCCTTCTTTTTCTCCATCTTCTCTGGCTTTTCTATTATGTGGTGATTTGAATAAGCGTGTCCCCCATAGGCTCATATGTTTGAATGCTCAGTCAGCAGGGAGTGGATGCTGACATTACAAGGATAAGGAGGTGTGACTTTGTTGGAGTGTCCCCGGGTTTGGGCTTTGAGGTTGTCAAAATGTTTCTCTCTCTCTCTCTCTCTCTCTCTCTCTCTCTCTCTTTTCTCTCAACCTAAGGATAAAGATGCAATCCTTAGTTACTTCTCTGGCATCATACCTGCCTGCCATCATACCTCTGCCATCATGACTAATAACAATGGACTAAGTCTCTGAAGCTGTAAGTAAGCTCCCAATTAAATGCTTTCCTTTATAAGAGTTGCCATGGTCATGGTGTCTTTACAATAGTGTCATAGCAATAGAACAATGACTAAGATACATTCTTTCTGCCTCCTCTTACTAGAGGTTCCCTGAGTCCTAAAGGGAGGGATTTGATGAGATATCCCTTTTAGGGCTGAGTGTTCCAGGGTCTCTCACTCTGCATAATTTCTGGCTGTGAGTTGTTGTGGAATATTAGTTAAAGATGTGTCAAATTCTTTTATGCTGTGGAATATTTGTTTAATATGCAAAGATGTGCCAGGCGATGGTGGCACACGCCTTTAATCCCAGCACTCATGAGGAACAGGCAGGTGGATCTCATGAGTTTGAGGCCAACCTGGGCTACAGAGTGAGTTCCAGGTAAGGCTCCAAAGCTACACAGAAAACCCTGTGTCAAAAAAAAAAAATGCAAAGAGTTGTTGCATTCTTTTACACTGCATTTGTTTAACTCTGTAAAGCTGGGTTACTTTGACTGTCTAAAACACCTGATTGGTCTAATAAAGAGCTGAATGGTCAATAGCTAGTCAGGAGAAATGATAGGAGGGCTTGGCAGGCAAAGAGAATAAATAGGAGGAGAGAAATCTGGAAAGAGAGGATTGAGGAATGAGAAAAGGAGAGGAGGACATCAGGGGCCACCCACCCAGCTATGCACCAAGCCTTGGAGTAAGAAGTAAAAAAATGTATATAGAATAGAAAAAGATAAAAGCCCAGAGGCAAAAGGTAGATGGAATAATTTAAGCTAAGAAAAGCTGGCTAGAGAAAAGCCAAGTTAAGGATGGACATTTATAAGAAATATTAAGTCTCTGTGTGATTATTTGGGAGCTGGGTGGCAGGTCCCCCCAAAGAGTAAGAGTAAAAAGAAAAACAAAACAAAACAAAACAAAACCCAACAACAGTGGGTCTCTATATTTGTTCCCACAGACTACAGAAGGAAACTTCTCTGATGATGGCTAAGCATGGCACTGATCTATGAGTATAGCAGGATATTCTTTTATTGCTATGATTGTGGGGTGGGGTTGCTTATTTGTTTATCTGTTTTTAAGAGTACTAGTATTTGTTGTCCCCTAGGTTCCTGGACTATCTCGTCTCAGGTTCTTGGTCACCCAAGCAGTATGAGATATGGATTCTACCTCGTGGAATGGGCCTTCAGTCAAATCAGATATTAATTGGAAACTCCCACAGACTTTTGCTACCATCACACTAGCATATATTATAGGCAAGACAGCATTGTAGATCAAAGACTTTATGGATGGGTTGGTGTTTATATTTCTCCTTTGCTAATATGCAGAATAACTTCCTATACCAAAGATATACATTTGACTTTCTGTCTTAAATAAACCCAACATATATCCCGCTGGAAAATCAAGTTAAAACCACTACCAATATTATTATTTTCACCACTTTGCCAAATGTAAAATATTTCAGGATGGCTACTTATCTCTTGGAGGCCTGCTTCTGCCTAAATCAGTGTGCATTCTCTTTGATATTCCCACAGTGTGCACAATATACCCTCCAACATGCACTGCTCAGGGTAACATGTCTCTAATGCAATGAAATCAATGGGAACACATCCTTTTTTGCCTGACAGTATTGTCAGGGTGTATTATCTGGTTTAGGCTGTGGCTTCAGTTCATAGCAGTCGTCAGTTAAATTTCCCTTTCTGAAGTTGAGCAAAGTGTGGTAATGTCACTGCCACAGGCGACTGCCGTTCATAGAATGGGTACTCGAGAAGCATAGCCTCCTGGCTTGTCATACTGTATATATCTCAGGGTCTTCTATTCCTTCCTAGTCAGAGGTTTCCAAGAATGTTGCCTGGAGCAGTCGTGGGATGCAAAAGAGAAAGATTTTTGTTCTGCACTTAGCAACATTACCACACTTCACACTCAGTTTCTGATAAGGGGAAATTTAACTGACTTGCTCTGAACTCCATCTATCAGATAATACACTCTGACAGGGCTTTGGATAAAGGCTAGAAAACCTACTAATTTATATTTCATTATCGCTACACGTGGTGTAGTCTGTTATCTTTTGCTAAGTGTTACTCAGATAACAGGGAGAACTGAACTGAAAGGGGAAAGGGGAACCCTGACCCCACAGGGAGGCAGAGGGGCACTAGATAATTCAGCCTCCTGCCATGAGAAGTTACACGCCAGTGGATAATCTGGAGCCTGTGCTCAGGATTAGAAGAGACAGTCGATCTTGCACAGGTGAGGAGTTGCTGACCATTGTGAGCCTCTGAGGCTTCTCATGCAGCACAAAGCAAAATAAAGAAAGGGGGACTTTGTAATAGCTCATGCTGATAGTCCTGTGACTTTTATGGCACACTTAAAAGACAGTTATCTTCCTGGTCCATAATCATTATTTTACAAAAAAGATGTTTGATTGAAATTTATAAGCAATTAATTATGTAACAGAGGCATCTAACTCTGCTTTTTTCCATGACAAAGTGTGGCTTCTTATCATAGATCCTCCTGGGGGTAAAAGAGAAAAGATAGTTTCTAGTTGCTATATAGGAACAGAAAAATGCTAGCAATTCTTTACAGTACAAACAAACCCATATTGGTAATGTCTAAACTTTGAAAATTGGCTGTAAAATACATGTAACACAGATTGAGAGAACTTTCTACAATTATGCTGAAGGCTTTCTTATGTGTTCACTAATATTTATCTGTTAGACACTAGATCACATTATGGGAATCCAAACTTTTATAAAAATGACTGCCTTGAAGTTTATTCTTAAAAGGCAACCTTGCATGAATCTCACAGAGAAAGCCAGATAATTTTGGGGAGTCTATCTTGAGGTGCATATTGGTAGAAGGCAGGGAATACTGTGCAGAGTTCAGTTCAAGGTTAGTACCCTCTTTCCTTGTGAGGATAATACCCCCTTAGAGGCAGATGTAAAGCTGAACGTTAGTCATGGTGTGTCTTTTCTTCTCCCAATGGTTGAGCATACTTCTCAGTGCACAGTGAATGATGGCCACCCTCAGAGATTTTGCTTCTGTTTCTGAAATACAGAGAGATGGGAAGAGTAGGAACATATGCTCTAATCATATTTTAGGGATAAAAAGTGCTGGAGAAGTACTCATTATAATCATAGAATTTAGCTTAAAGGGACTACAGAGATTACTTAAAGGAAGAAACTAAACGAGGAATGGGAACATCTGGATTCCAATCCTAGCTGTGCCATCAACTCACTGCATGACCCTTGGAAAACTGCTTCCCCTGAAGTATCTGCCACATCGTCCCTGAGATGAGAACACGTGCATAGTTCCCAGTCCGAGCCCTTTCCGTTTCAGCTCCTTATGATGGTAACTTTATAATGGTATAATCAAGATATGGTGTCTGCCAGGGCTACACAGGCAGTTGATGGGAAAATCATCACCAGAATCTCTGATTCATACTGTTGCATCTCTCTTTTTTTTCTATCTGGCTACACATTTCATAGAAGACAATTGTGTGTGTGCACATGTGTGTGTGTGCACAAATGTGTGTACACGTGTGTGTGTGTGTGTGTGTGTGTGTGTGTGTGTGCCTGTGCTTAGACAATGAAAGTAGAAAGGAACCATAATGGACTAGAAAAGACTGTAAAAGGTGAAGTAAGAGAAAGTTCTAGAAGTCACGTGATGTGAAAGCAGAAAGGGAGAGTACTGAGGATGAAGAGGGGATCAGCAAGTCAGACTTGGGAGATGAAGAGGGGAGATGTGTAGGGGGATGGATAAAATACAATATAATGGCATATATGTATAAAAATCCATAATTAAAATGATGGATTTCTAACTTTTAAAAATGATCCCAAGTGTTATTTGAAATCCTTGGATTTCATTACCTCAAAGAGTCTATCTGTTAACAGTCACAGCAAATATTATGTGGTCACTTTAGATGAATTCTTCATTAAATTTTCAAGTTCTGAAGCAGCCAGTGAAACTAACAACCTTTCTGAAATACTGCTTTAAAATCCAGGAACAGTTGCTTGTTTTCTTTTAAATGTATCTCATTCTAATGCCATGTTCCAAATACCACCATAAAATTAGCCTGGGATCTCAGACTTCTCTGTTCACCCAGTTGCTTGATTTTGGCTCTTGATGGGTGCTCCTGAGTGGCTTTCAGCATCATGCAAAATGCTTTTGACAAAAGTTGCCCAAGAGTCACTCAGTGGTTTTAATCATCTTTCCAGGAACCTCTTACAGCTCCCCAAGGGAGAGGAAAATAAAACTTGCATAATTTGACTTTCTTTACACCCCACATACAAAACCAAATTTGACTCTAAGTTTTGTTTGTGGGAGCATCCTCTCATCATTGCCTGTTTTCTCACAGTTATCCTCTTGTTATCTGGTGTAGTATGGTGAACTTCTCCTATTCTGAACTCCTATCAGTACTTATCAGTCTTAGTGAATAGAGCTAACGCAATACTTCATTACTGGGTGTATATGATAATGCCCAGGTTGAAGTCACTCATGGAAGCTATGTAACATTAGTTTGGAACCCTTCTTCCCCATTCCTGATGTTTCGTTTTTTGTGTGTGAAAGGTGCCCTGTTTTTTTTTTTTGTTTGTTTGTTTTGTTTTTGTTTTTTTAATTAGAGAGATAAAGAAAATACTTGATGGGTAACACTGGATAAAAGCTAAGCACGTGTGTTATATTCCTATCTTTCTAGACTTCTCCATCGTCCTGTCCCTAAGATATGGTGAGGATGTAAACACAGCCCTGGCTCAGCCTTGTGGGTGCATTGGACTAAATTGTTCTAGGACTCAGTTATGAGATCTTTCTAATGTTTATTTGTAAGCAGGCCCTTTCTGGCAATAGTGATGTCACTCTATTTCCTAATATTCAGACCTAGAATAGGGAGAAGGAGAGCTAGTAGTGGGACTGGTCTTCAAAAGGCTATGCCTGCACATGTAATAAAATGATATCACCCACTGAGTACTCAGGCAGCTGCTGGACACTGGGGACACATGGATGAAGGACAAACCACGTCTAGATAGACAACAAATGCCGGGGCGCGGCGGGGGGGGGGACCTACTACTATTACTCTGCTAAAAAATCATAGCAATAAAATGGCTGCTAATATTGCTATACCCATAGATCTGTGCCTCACTCAACACTCATAGACAAGCTTCTTCTTACAGTGGGTGATAATTAACACAGAGACCCACAACTGGACAATGTATAGAGAAGAAGAGACTTTGGAATGCTTAGCCGTTTTAAATGGGATACCTATATCATACCAGTCCCTGTAAAGCTTAGAGATCTATGGGAAAGACAGAGTAGAAATGTCATCAGAGGGAGAGGAAGTGAATGACTTCAAGGAAACCATTTTCCAGACACAGCAGGACAGATGTGTGTATGACCTCATAGCAACTATGGCAGCATGCACAAAACCTGCTCAGGCTCAAACAAAATAAAACCCAACATGAAGGAGGGGAAGTGAGCATGAGAACCAACTCCTAGGTGAGAAGTTATTCTCAGTTCACAGCTTCTTGGAGAAGGAAAGCAATTTTCCTTAGTGAAGTAAGAATCATTATGTCAGCTTCACTCCAGGCAGACCCTGTGCTCAATAGTCAGTCAACAAAAATTGGGTTCCATGGGTTTTCTGTTGTTGTTGTTAGTTTTATTTTGTTTATAAGAGAAAGAACATGAAGCTGGGTGGGTAGAGCAGTAGGGGAGGATCTGGGAAACATTTGGGGAGGGCAAAGTATAAGATCAAAATATATCCTGTGCAATTCTCAAACATATATAAGAGAATATAAAAAATCTTGGATCTAAATTTGTAGCAAAAGGTGAACAATTAAAAATGGAAAAATTGAAGATCTATTTTAATTACATTGGGACATTTAATGTTTTAGTAACTTATAGATGTTTTGCCACAACTAAGCATAATCTGTTTAGTTTGGTAATTTATGAATTAGAGTCTCAGGAGCCTCTTGTAATGATTATAGGTAATGAACTAAAGACCTCATCATGAGTAATCAATAAACAGGGAAGATTATTATTAACATTGTCACAGGAAAAATAATGCATATCTTTTAACTTTTTCTTTAGATATTAGAATGTTACAAATTTGGAAATTGAGCATTATTAGTATAAGAAGAATGATTTTGCATTTGGGGTCAGGGAATAGCATCAAATTGATCAAGAGAATGGAAGAAAGAATGCTAGTCATCCATAGATAACTGACCATGAACTGCCCTGTGATTTTTTTTTTAACAAAAGATTCTATTTAGAAAATTATCTATCATTTGAACTGACTTTAGTGACTTTAACAAATCACCCTGGCTTCAGAATTTATGTAGAAATCAAAACTATTCAGAGTTAATGAAGTGTTGGGATAGCAGTATCAATCTATTAAAATTTTTCCCTAGGTCCCACAGAATAGTGTGAATATTTGTTTCTTGACTAACATATTTTATTTTTATAAACATTAGATTGCTAAACTCTAGCTAGATGATTTTGATTGGCAAAGGTGCATGATGAAGTCATATGACATGTAGAAAGAACATTGTTAAGTTTTTTCTTATAGTTGCCTGTATGTCTTAGTGTCGGGCTACATTTGGCATAGCTGGCAGGTGGCCAGAGGGGGAAAAACCAGGTATTTCTGCTGTGAATGAGCTGTATCAGCACTTTCTCATTCTGTCTGTACTTCTTTCCTGTTTTAGCTCCTCCCTCAAATTAAGTGCAATTTTGCCTTACTGGCAAATGAGAAAGTAGAGAATAAATGATTTCCCATTTAGGCTACCTTTACACAACATTTCCCATGCATGACCTCTGACCATGTCACACCATTTCTCACCTGCCATGATTATTTTGTGGATCCATGAGTGCTACAACCTTCAGCCTGCTAGATGGGTTGAGTGTACCTCTTGGCAAGTACAGTTCCAGCAGAACACTGTGTGGGACTTGTCTAGGGCTAGTGAGGCACAGACGTGCTGGATTTTCAGTCACTGTCTCCTGCTTGTCACCATCCATACATTCTAGAGAGCATTTGGTTGACTGCATGATGTGCTAGAAGCATGGCTCACCCCTATGTGAAGCCAAAAGTGTGCCCTCAATTGCATTCAATCTCCTCACAGAACTCAAGGAATGAAACACTCTATAGAAAGAGAAAGGTACTGGAGCGATAGAGTAGCCAGATACTTGCCTTTATTGCCTTCATAATTTCTTTCTGATACATACGTATTTCTCAGCTCTTCCCCCGCAAAAGTGACTGTTAGGAAATGAATGGAAAAGACTAATAGTCCTGCCCTATAATGCCTTAGGCCTGCCACTGAAAACTAATATGAAATCAACCAAATTACTATACAAATATGTACTGTTGGAACATGGTCAAAAGAATGATGTATGGTGAATGGTGCCAGGGAAAAGAGGCTCCAGGGAAAAAGGCAGAGGGCCTTTTATCTCATGTGTATTTTGTTCCATGGATTGTTCTTGGACTTGATTTCATGCCTCCAGTGACAAACATTTGCATTCAACTTAGAAGACTTGTTTATTCTTGTTGGATGTCAGAACTTAACTGTAGAACCTGATCTGGTCAGTGTACCTTGAATCTGGATATGGTCGTCTGCCTTGCTTTCATGATTTCTCAGATATAATTTATAGTACATGCCAGGCAATCATGTTTAAATTGATCTGTCCTGAGTAAGTTCTAGGAAAGGGATGCTCTGTTAATATTTAGTATGTGCTTACCGACCTTTATTTCCGTGCTTTTCTGAACTCTAAGAACCTTTCTTGGATCATTGCTTTCTTTGTTACCTTTGTGTATAAAAATCCACTGAACCTGAAAGAAGGTTGTCTACAGAATTAGACTATAGTTCACCCCACTCTTTCAGGTCCAGCACACAAAATCTGCCCTGGTCAGCCGATAAGTCAAAATGTACACACACACACACACACACACACACACACACACACACACACACACACACACACTTCCTGTGAGCTCCCTCCTCAACTCACACATATAAATATCCTCCCTTTTCTTCTCTTCCTATGCTGGCAGTCATAGTGTTTCCATCTCTACAAGACACTAGTTGTAAATACTTGTGTTCATCTTGTTAGAATTTGGACAGGCAAATTGTACATACAGTAATTATTTCTAATTTAAAAACAAACAATCGCCATGTTCCTACGTTAACCAGGAGAAATTGTTTTTTCTGGACTATTTTTCATGGATTCAGTAACATTTTCTTCGTATCTGCTCAGTGTAGGTAGAAAGCTAAGTTGATTATTAAAAGATTTCTTTTAGTAAGGAAATAATTTTGTATGTTCCAACTGAAAAAGGGATTTCACATGTCTCTAGTGTTCATCAATAGTCACATGTGTAATGAAGCCTGATGTCCTTCAGATTCCTAATAGCTGGAAGTCAGGGCTTGAGGCATTTAATTGTCTATAGACTGAGTTTCCAGTTGTTAGGATGCCCTGACCTTACAAAGAGCATGCAGATTTTTTACAAGAGATCTTGTAATTTCTTTTTGTGGGCATCTTTGGAATGAATTAACCCAGGTTTTCTAATCAATAAATGGCCTGCCATTTGTAGTACTTTTTTTTTTTTTTTTTTTTGCTTTTCGAGACAGGGTTTCTTTGTGTAGCTTTGCACCTTTCCTGGAACTCACTTGGTATCCCAGGCTGGCCTCAAACTCACAGAAATATGCTTGCCTCTGCCTCCCGAACTCACAGAGAACTTCCTGGCTCTGACTCCTGAGTGCTGAGATTAAAGGCATGCGCCACCACCACCCAGCTTGTAGTGCAATCTTTAAGATGAGAGAAGTACCTTCTACTTGAGGCTGACACATTTTGGCATTGACAATCTCATGGTTGCTTCTTTTGGATAACCTACTTTCTATTGCCCAAAACATTATTGTAGTAAGTCTTCAATAGACTGGACCCCATAATCACCTTAGAAAGTCCATCTGATGATGTGATATCAATTTGCATTCTAGAGCAGGATGTTCCAGGCTGCTTAGATGTCCAACAATTCACTGATGGTCTAATCTTCAGGCTTTTTCTCAGTTATGGGTGGTGTTGATTCATTCTCCCAATTTATCAGTTCATTGTCCTTCATGGGAGATTAGTCTCATTAATTGGATGTAAATATTGTTTTATGTCTGATAATGCTCTTTTGGCCATCTTTTCTGAAATGAATGCCTTCTGTTTATACAGTAAAGCCTTGTTAAAAAGAGCAAATGGACTACTGATGCTTGTGGCTTCATCCTCATGTGTGCTTAATGTTCTCTTCATCAGTATTTCACTTCACTATCTACAAAGCATTCTATTAAGAAATCATGGGAATTTACAGACTTATTCTTTTACCATATAAAATTTTCTGTAACTGGCCAAAAGAGATTAAATACTTACTATTCTTTCTCATTTAGACAATGTTTTCAAATTTTTCTTTCTTTTCTTTTGTTTTTTCGAGACAGGGTTTCTCTGTGCAGCTTTCTGCCTTTCCTGGATCTTGCTCTGTAGACCAGGCTGTCCTCAAACTCACAAAGATCCGCCTGCCTCTGCCTCCCGAGTGCTGGGATTAAAGGCATGTGCCACAACAACCCAGCCCAAATTTTTCTATTTTTTTAAAGAAATATGCTCTTCATTTGCATCTCATTTAAACTGTGTCTTTTGATGGTGAAAATTTTCAGTCTCAATCCCATAAAACAGTAGTTCTCAACCTTCCTAATGCTGTGACACTCTAATGCAGTTCCCCATGTTGTGGTGGCCCCAAACCTTAAAACTATTTTTGTTGCTGCTCCACAACTGTTATTTTGCTACTATTATGAATCAAATTGTAAATATCTGTGTTTTCCAATGGTCTTTGGTGACCCTTGTGAAAGGGTCAATTGACCCCATGCGGGTAGAGACCCCAGGTTGAGAAGCACTGCTATAAAAGCTTCTTTGGCCTTGTCCCATCATCCTTTCCTATAATAAAAAGTGATTTTAAATTCATAACCACTGTCATGCAACATATATTGGGAGAATATAGATTCTCTCTGATGTTGTTGTTGGTCTTACAACATATTTTGCTTAAAGCCATAAATTCATATGAGCATTTTTAAGGTTTGGGCATCAATAAAACCTTTGTTATATCAACATGAGTTTGTATCTATGGTACCCACATAAAAAACTGAGTATGGGGCTGCATATCAGTACTCTCAGTTTGAGGAAACAGAGACATGCAAATCCCCTCAACTGACTAGCCTAATTTGTCCCATGATCAGTAACAGACTTCGTCTCAAAAAGAGAATCAGGTGGGGTAGAAGTTCAGAGATGAGTCAGCAGTTAAGAGCACTACCTGCCTTTCCTTATGACCAGCCTTTGTTTCTCAGCACCCACATAACTGTCTGTAAATTGTCACAAATGATGGGATGCCCTCTTTTGTACTGTGAGCACCAGACATGTACATAATGTACAGGTATGCATGAAGACAAAACATTCATACACTTAAAAATATCCAAAAATAAAAAAAAAAATACAAGGTGGATAACAATTAAGGGAAACATTTGAGGTCAACCCTCAGTCTACATATGTGAAAGTGTACACACATACAAACGTGTATACACAGAAACACATGCAAATACATACATCATACACACACAAACATCTATATGTATATATATATATATGTATAGTTATATATATATTCATCAAAAACATACACAGAGACATTTAAGTATTATTTGCAGTTTTCCAACTATTTTTGTGTTTTCACTCAGACTACAGAAGACATAAGGACTGCTCCAGAATGAGAAAGGGAATCTCACTTATTATCCCAGAGCAGAACCAGAGCAGCAGACACATCTCCACATTAACATTGAATATTAGCAAAGTCTAACTTGGTAAGATTTTAGAGATATTTGTTGTGGGTACTTCCTATGTTGAATAATTCACATCTACTCCTGGAAGAAAAAATACTTCTTATATAAATCAATTCAATGAATTATTTGTAGCATTGATTACATTCCCTCAATCAGTAATAAACAATGCATTTCCACCATTTCCTGAACCTGCTGCTTTCCATTTCTATATAAAACAGCTTGTCATGAAGAGAAAATTAATTACTATACTTTTGGATTCATTGTCACATGTACTTAATGTTCTCTTCATCAATCTCTCCCAAAAAGGATGAGTATTTCTGCAGAATAAGTCTATCAATTTATGATGTTATCGGGGCCTAGTGTGTTTAAAAAAATCTAAAAATTAAGTTCATTGTATGTAAAAACTGAAGACTAAAATGAATGCCAGCACAGATTTGGCTTCATATTGGGTATCCCATGAAGTAATGTTTTGTTATTTTTTAATGACTATTTATTGCATACTCAATAATTATGATATATATTGAAAAATATGTTTTATATAACTCTATTAATTCCTCTCTTCTTATAAAAAACAATTTTAAAACATCTAATATAAGGAAGAATTTTCCCCAAGTAATAAAGATTCACAAAAGAAGAAGTTTCCCAGAGATATTGTCTCTAAAGAGTGGGTTCTGATGGATGCTTTGTTGATAAGGTAATGTGCCTTGGTTTGGTATAACTTCACAATTATCCTGTAAGATGGCTTCCAATAATTCAGAGATTTTTCTATGGAAAAAAACCAACTAGCTTTGTAGTGGGTAGCCATCCCAGCCTTGGCCTGGAAGTTTCAACCCCCATTGAGGCTTCTGTAATGGTCACGCCCACAAGGCGGGGCTGAAGGAGGAAGGTGAAGATCCAAGATGGAGAGGAGAGGCTTCTCTTGGTTCCGGGGACCCTGGATGCTGGAGGTAGACTGAGCAGAGTTCCCCAGAGAACACTGCCAGACTGAGGCATACCTTTCCCAGACCCTGGAACCTATCTCTTCATTTGTAAGTTACCCCACAAAATAAACCTCCCTTTTAACTATGTGGAGTGGCCTTAATTTCACCAATATCTGGTGCCCAATGTGGGGCAAATTCCAAAGGCCAAGGCTGGGATGGCTACCCACTACATAGCTTTGCAAGGCCAAACATCTTTCATAGTTTCATATAACTGATAAACTGTCAAGCCAAGAATAACTTGTGATTTTTCAGGTTCTAGATACAACTATTAGCTACTATGATCCTTTTTTGACTCTTGAGAGCAGGTAGTTACCAACCCAAAATCTAAAAGCTATGAATAAGCATGTACATCACACAAGCTATGACTCAGAATATACTCAATATGTGTCTATCATTTCCTCCCTTTTTGTAAATAACCACCTTTATTAGTCACCTAATATGAAGAAGAGCTTTTCCCAAGGTATGAAGGCACAGCAGAGGGCAATGTAACCAGAGACACAGTCCTTGAGAGATTTACGTAGGGTTTACACAGACTGGTAAACATTAAATAGTCCATTGAAAATATTAAAAAGAGTCTTACATTTATTTTCATTTGAAACTCTTTTTGTGAGAATATCTTTGGTAGTACATAACAGGATATTTAATTCTGAGATTGAGGGATGAAACACATTACTCTGTGTAATATGTTGAGAAAGTAGAAAGCTATAGTTCTTCCCAGTATGTGGACCTATGTGTCTCAGGTTGGCCTGCACTGGAGGCTGATAGACTGTTTCCTGCATTGTATTATATCTCTCTCCATGAACCTGTCTGAAGCTCTTTTAAAAGCATTAGGACAATCGCATTGCAACACACACACACACACACACACACACACACACACACACACACACACACATAATGCTGGCTCTTGAATCTCTCAGGGCCTTGCAAGATGCTAGAAAGCATTCTACCACTCATTTTCAACCCCATCACATCAGTGTAATACTTGATATTTCATGCTATCTCCTTTCCTAAGCTCTCTCCTTGTATTAAGCTATGTTCTATTCTTTCTTATAAACAAAACTAAAGGTTCAACATCTTAGACTTTACAAGTCTCCTTGTTTGATCCAAATCTTGAAGAATAACCCCCTCCCTCCATCTGAATGTGTGTATGTCGCATGGGGTGGGAGTGCATGGGAGGGTCCAAGGACCATGTCTGATGTCATTCCTTGGACTCTGTCTTTCTTGTTTGTTTGAGACAAGCTGCATCTTTGGCCTTGAGTTTTTCAGAAAGACATAACAGACTCCTATCTCCTTTTTCCTAGCACTGTGATCAAAAGTACACATCACCATACTTGACTTCTTATATTGGTTCTGGTAATCAATGATCTCCTCATCTTTACACAGCTGTCTTCCAAGGCCCCTTCCCCCTCCTTTTTCTTCTTCTCTTCCTCTCCCTCATCCTCCTTTAAAGAAAGTGTGGCACAGAGTCATTCTCTTTGCCTAACTGAGAATCTGTTCCATGATAGGTAATGTTGATCCTCAGTTAACAGACTCTAAAAACATGCCACTGTTCACTCATCTGGATAGTAACAATGTATTGCATGACTAAGCAACCGAAAGATTTTGTTTTCTTGGGCATGCATATTAGTGTCACTAAATTTGAATTTAAACCAAAATCTAAATAAAAATCTTAATATTTAATATGATAGAAAACAAATATTGTGTTTCTTTATAACATTTCAAATAAATCACCATACATAAGCATTTATTGTACAAGGTTCATTGAGACTATTCGCAGACATTTTCTTTTTTCCATAATACTTGAAGTCATTGTCTTACTTTGTGATCACAATAGCAAATACAATATTAGGTGGTTCATATTGTCCCAAAGATTCCTTTAGGTTTATATCCATGTTTAGTGCATATAAAGCTTGGGGAATATATTGTCCTTGGTATATTAAGATGTTTTCTTATTTTTGATTTTGTCTTTAATATGGTCCCTTTCTAAACAAACCAAATGGGTATGTTTTTCTCTCTGGGTCGACAACCTCCAAATTCTTTTACACTTCATTTTACTGGCACTTATATCCAACAAATATCAGTTAGTCTAATCTGTCATAGTGCACATTAACCAAGAAAATTAAAAAAAAAAAAAACTAATTAAAACAGAATAGAACTAGATGAAGAGCTTTTATTTGTGCATGTGCTCACTGAATGTCCTGAGTGACTCAGAAAGGTACTGTACACATTCTAACCAGAAGTGCTTCTACTGTATCTCAGAGATACAGTGGTTCTATAAAATGAGACAAGAGTTCATTGAATTTGAGAAGTTATTTTTAGACGGGATGATCCTGTAGTTAACAAGTTTTTGATTTGAGATAATCTGGAAGTCATTTATATTTCATAATTGGTTTAGTAAGACATAGAATTTAAAGAGGAGATCAGCCTTCTGAATTGCTTGCCTAAGGCAAATATTAAAATTAATCTTCATTCCCTGACCACCAGCTAACTGATTTCAAGGGGAGGGAGACCAGAAAAACACATGCTCATTAAAGGATTGGGTATAGTAAATCCAGAAGATGGTTGATCTCCAAGCAGAAATTGAATGAGTTGACCTGAGAACTGAAAAAACTGGAAAGCTGCTCACCAAATAGTAAGAAAAGTTCACAAATGTGGGTATATATACATATTAATCTGCAATTGCCCATGAGAGCCCACAGTAGTACCTTTTCATTGGGATTGCCAGCCTATAAATAATGAAATGAAGAGTCATTATTAATTATTAAAGTTTGACCTTCATCTTAGGCTTATCTCAACTAGCACTTATACCTTAAATTAACCCATTTATACTAATCTACATTCTGCCATGTGGCATTACCTCATCTCCACACTGCCTATCCTGCTTCCTCCAGTCTGGCTGTCAACTCTTCCTTTCTTCTTCTCAGAGTTCTCTCTATGCTCTAAAGTTCTGCCTATCCCTCTTGCCTAGCTATTGACCATTCAGCTTTATTACACCAATCACAATAATACATCTTCACACAGTATACAAATATCTCACAACATTTTCCCATTTTTGTCTAAATAAAGGGGAAGGTTTTAACTCTAACATAGTAAAACTATATATAATAGGAGAAATTACCAGGTAAGAATTACATTCAGGGAACTCCCATCTGGACCAGAGGTGAGTGCCTGGGGTTATAGCCAGAGAGGCAAATGCCCTTGGTTCCCACCGCTGGACACAGGCCATCCCGGGAGGACCTGACCAACCTGGCCCCACTTTCCAGCCAATCGGCAGGCCCTGTGGGAAGGCTCCCCTTTTCCAAGACTGCAGGCAGACCATGCAGTCTCCACACCCTGCCCCTACACCCATCTGCCAGAGACCCCAGCCACTTCCTGAGAATCAGAGACCAGCCCCAAGCTTCCATCCTCCCTGGAACTCCCATCTGGACCATAGACCAGAGGAACTCCAATCTGGACAAGAGGAGCTCCCATTTGGACAAATAAGGAGAGCCCAGGGACTTCCCGAGACTCAGAGTCCAGTCCCCAGCTCCTATCCGGCAAGCACTCTCATCTGGACCAGTGCTCCCATCTGGCCCAGAGCTTCCATCTGGACCAGAGAGAGGCTCCCTAAATCTGTCAGCTCTCTCTGGACCAAATACACTGATAAGATCAAGAAAGAACCCTAGAGGAGATGGACAGACATCAAGGCAGAAGTACATACAACAAAATAAAGAGCAATACAGCATCACCAGAACCTAGTCCTTCTCCAACAGCTAGACCTGAACATCATGGAATGGACGAAGAAGAAGAAGAAGAAAACAACCTTATAAGTAACATCATGAAGAGGCTAGAGCCATATATAGAAGAAATAAAAAATAAAGTAGAGGAACAGAGAAACAAAAAATGGGAAGAACACTATAAAAAAACTAGAGGAAAGGACAATTAAAGCAGAAGAAAACAATAAATCTTTGAAAGACAATCATGAAAAAGCAAGGGAGACAATACAAGACCTGAAGAGGGAAATAGAAAAAATGAAGAAGACACTATCAGAAGGAATGATGGAAATAGAAAATCTGAGTAAACAAACAGGAACTTCAGAGGCAAGTATAACCAACAGAATGCAAGAGATGGAAGAGAGGATCTCTGGAGTTGAAGATATAGTAGAAGAAATAGATTCATCAGTCAAAGGAAACACTAAAACCAACAAAGTCATGACCCAAAATGTCCAAGCAATTTGGGACACTATGAAAAGACCAAACCTACAAATAATAGGGATAACAAATAATAGGGATAGAGGAAGGAGAAGAATACCAACTCAAAGGCACAGAAAATATATTTAACAAGGTCATAGAAGAAATTTTTCCCAACTTAAAGAAGGAAATGCCGATGAAGATACAAGAAGCCTATAGAACACCAATCAGACTAGACCCCCAAAAAAGTCCCCTTGCCACATAATAAGTACACAAATAAATGTACAGAATAAAGAAAGAATATTAAGGGCAGCAAAGGAAAAAGGCCAAGTGACTTATAAAGGCAAACCCATCAGAATAACACCCAATTTCTCAATGGAGACTTTGAACGACAGAAGGACCTGGACAGATATAATGCAGACACTAAGAGATCATGGATGCCAGCCTAGACTAATATACCCAGCAAAACTTTCAATCATCATAGATGGAATGAACAAGACCTTCTAAGACAAAACCAGATTTAAACAACACTTATCCACAAACCCAGCCCTACAGAAAGCACTAGAAGGAAAATTCCAACCTAAGGAAGGCAGATACACCCGTGAAAACACAGGCAATAGAAAACACCACAGCAGTAAACCCCAAAGAAGAGAAGTACACACACACTACTACCAAAAAATAAAAATAACAACAGGAATGAACAATCACTGGACATTAATATCCCATAATATCAGTGGACTTAATTCACATATAAAAAGACACAGACTAACAATGGATATGAAAACAGGACCCATCTTTCTGCTGCATACAAGAGACACACCTCAAATTCAAAGACAGACAGCTCCTAAGAATAAAAGGCTGGGAAAAGACTTTCTAATCAAGTGGTCTTAAGAAGCAAGCTGGTGTAGCCATCCTAATATCCAACAAAATAGACTTCAAATTAAAATCAATCAAAAGAGATGATGAAGGACATTACATACACATCACAGGAAAGATCCAACAAGACGAAGTCTCAATTCTGAACATTTATGCCCCAAACACAGGGCACCCACATATGTAAAAGAAACATTACTAAAGCTTAAATCACATATAAAACCCCACACATTAAGAGTGGGAGACTTCAACACCCCACTTTCACCTCTGGACAGATCGGCCAAATTGAAACTTAACAGAGACATAATGGACTTAATCGATATCTATAGAACATTCCACCCAAACAAAAAAGAATATACCTTCTTCTCAGCACCCCATGGAACCTTCTCTAAAATCGACCACATACTTGGCCACAAAGTAAATCTCAACAGATATAAAACAATTGGAATAACCTCCTGTGTTCAATAATGCTCAACTGAATCACCAATGGGTTAAAGAAGAAATAAAGAAAGAAATTAAAGACTTCCTAGAGATCAATGAAAATGAATATACCACATACCCAAACTTATGGGATACTATGAAAGCAGTGCTAAGAGGAAAATACATAGCACTGAATGCCTACATAAAGAAGCTGGAGAAATCTCACACTAGTGACATGACAGCACACTTGAAAGCCCTTGAACAGGAAGAAGCAAATTATCCCAGGAGGAACAGACGCCAGGAAATTATCAAATTGAGAGCTGAAATCAATAAAATAGAAAAAAAGAGAACAATACAAAGGATTAATGAAACAAAGGGTTGGTTCTTTGAGAAGATCAACAAGATAGACAAGCCGTTATCCAAACTAACCAACAGACAGAGAGAGAGCATGCAAATTAACAAAATCAGAAATGAAAAGGGGGACATAACAACAGACAATGAGGAAATCCAGAGAATCATTAGGTCATACTTCAAAAACATCTACTCCACAAAACTGGAAAATCTAAAAGAAATGGATAATTTTCTGGATAGGTACCACATACCTAAGTTAAATCAAGACCAGATAAACCATTTAAATAGTCCAATAACCCCTAAGGAAATAGAATCAGTCATTAAAAGTCTCCCAAGCAATAAAAGCGCTGGACCTGATGGTTTCACTGCAGAGTTCTACCAGATCTTCAAAGAAGACTTAATACCAATACTCTTTAAATTGTTCCACACAATAGAAGCAGAAGATACATTACCAAACTCGTTCTATGAGGCTACAATTACCCTGATTCCTAAACCAAACAAAGATGCAACAAAGAAAGAGAACTACAGACCAATCTCCCTGATGAACATTGATGCAAAAATACTCAATAAAATTCTGGCAAACAGACTGCAAGAACACATCAGAACAATTATCCACCATGATCAAGTAGGCTTCATCCCAGAGATGCAAGCGGGGTCCAACATACAAAAGTCTGTCAATGTTATACACCATATAAACAAACTCAAAGAAAAAAACCACATGATCAGCTCACTAGATGCAGAAAAGGCATTTGACAGAATCCAACACCCCTTCCTGATAAAGGTCTTGGAGTGATCAGGAATATAGGGAACATACCTAAACATAACAAAAGCAATCTACAGCAAGCCAACAGCCAACATCAAATTAAATGGAGAGAAACTCAAAGCAATACCACTAAAATCAGGAACAAGGCAAGGCTGTCCCCTCTCCCCATACTTATTCAATATAGTACTTGAAGTTTTAGCCAGAGCCATAAGACAACATAAGGATATTAAGGGGATACAAATTGGAAAGGAAGAAGTCAAGCTTTCCCTATTTGCAGATGACATGATAGTATACATGAGTGACCCCAAAAATTCAACCAGGGAACTGATAAAGCTAATAAAAACCTTCAGCAACATTGCAGGATACAAGATCAACTCAAAAAAAAAAATCAGTCCCCCTTCTATATACAATAGACAAACAGGCTGAGAAGGAAATCAGAGATACATCACCTTTTACAATAGACACAAATGATATAAATTACCTTGGGGTTACACTGACTAAGCATGTGAAGGACCTATACGACAAGAACTTTAAGTCCCAGAAAAAATAAATTAAAGATGTCAGAAAATGGAAAGATCTCCCATGCTCATGGATAGGCAGGATTAACATAGTAAAAATGGCGATCTTAGCAAAAGCAATCTACAGATTCAAGCAATTCCCATCAAATTACCAACACAAATTTTCACAGACCTGGAAAGAATAATATTCAACTTCATATGGAAAAACAAAAAAACCTAGGATAGCCAAAAGAATCCTGTACAATAAAACAACCTCTGGAGGTATCACAATCTCTGACCTCAAACTCTACTATAAAGCTACTGTAATAAAAACAGCTTGGTACTGGCATAAAAACCAACATGTGGACCAATGGAATCGAATTGAAGTCCCTGACATTTCCCGCACACCTATGAGCATATAATTTTTGACAATGAAGCCAAAAATGTACAATGGAAAAAAGAAAGCTTCTTCAAGAAATGGTGCTGGCATAACTGGATGTCAATGTGTAGAAGGCAGCAAGTAGATCCATATCTGTCAGCGTGCACAAAACTTAAATCTAAGTGGATCAAAGACCTCAACATAAATCCAGCTACTCTGAACCTGATATAAGAGAAAGTAGGAAGTAGTCTTGAACGCATTGGCACTGGAGATCACTTTCTAAATATAACACCAGTAGCACAGACACTGAGAGAAACAATGGGACCTGTTGAAACTGAGAAGCTTTTGTAGAGCAAAGGACATGGTCAACAAGACAAAGCGACAGCCTACAGAATGGGAAAAGGTCTTCACCAACCCCACATCTGACAGAGGGCTGATATCCAAAATATATAAAGAGCTCCAGAAGTTAGACATCAAAATGCCCAACAGTCCAATTAAGAAATGGGCTATAGAACTAAACAGAGAATTCTCCACAGAGGAAGTTCAAATGGCTGAAAGACATTTAAGGAATTGCTCAACATCCCTAATTATCTGGGAAATGCAAATCAAAATGACTCTGAGATACCACCTTACACCTGTCAGAATGGCTAAGATCAAAAGCACAGAAGACAGCTTATGCTGGAGAGGATGTGGAGCAAGGGGAACTTTCCTCCACTGCTGGTGGGAATGCAAGCTTGTACAGCCACTTTGGAAATCAATATGGCGCTTCCTTAGAAAATTGGGAATCCATCTCCCCCAAAACCCAGCTATACCACTCTTGGGCATATACCCAAGGAATGCTCAATCATACCACAAGAGCATTTGATCAGCTATGTTCGTATCAGCTTTGTTTGTAATAGCCAGAACCTGGATACAACCTAGATGCCCTTCAACTGAAGAATGGATAAAGAAAATATGGTACATATACACAATGGAGTACTACTCATCAGAGAAAAACAATGACATCATGAGGTTTGTAGGCAAATGGATGGATCTAGAAAAAACCATCCTGAGTGAGGTAACCCAGACTCAGAAGGACAAACATGGTATGTACTCACTTATAGGAGGACACTAAATGTAAAACAAAGATGATTAGACTGCTATATAACTCCAGGGAGCCTATCTCGAAAATGGGACCCTAGGAAAGACACAGAGAAATGCTCAAAGACAATGAAATGTATTAGATCTACATGAACAACCTGGACACAGTGGGAGTAATGAAGGGCAAGATTTGAGGGAAAGAAAGCTTAGGGGAGCAGGAGATCCCAGCTGGATCAAGAAGAGAAAGGGAGAACAAGGAATAACAGACCATGATAAATGAAGACCACATGAGAACAGGAATAGGCAGAGTGCTGGAGAGGTCCCCAGAAATCCACAATGATCCATCCTCTGTTTTCTGCTGGCAATGTTTGAGAGAAAGCCTGATCTGACCTAGTCTGGTGATCAGATGGCCAAACACCCTAACAGTCCTGCTGGAACTCTCATCCAATAACTGATGGAAGTGGATGCAGAGATCCTCAGCCAAGCCCCAGGTGGAGCTCCAATTGTCAAGAAAGAGGAGGGAGTGTAAGAGCATGAATTGTTGAGACTAAGATTGGAAAAGCACGGGGACAAATAGCCAAACTAATGGAAGCACATGAATTATGAACCAAAAGCTGTGGAGCCCGCATCTGGATCAGGCCCTCTGGATAAGTGAGACAATTGAATAGCTTGAACTATTTGGGAGGCATCCATGCTGTGGGACCAGGACCTGTCCTTAGTGCATGAGCTGGCTGTTTGGAACCTTGGGCTTACACAGGGACACTTTGCTCATCCTGGAAGGAGGGGACTGGACCTGCCTGTATTGAATCCACCAGATTTAAATGAATCCCCTGGGGTGTCTTGACCATGGAGCAGATTGGAATGGTGGGGTGAGGCTGGGGGTATGTGAGTGCGGGAATAGGAGGGGGAACAACAGAGGAACCCATGGCTGATGTGTAAAATTATAACACAAATATAATAAAGAAAAAAAAAGGAAAATTCACAGAATCTATTTAAACTGCCTTCAATAAATTAGTTAAGTACTTAGTGTCTTAAATAAAATGTAATCTTCCCTTTCATATGTATGTATGTATACATATTTCTATATTTATATATGAGAGATACATACACACATACATACATGCACACACATATAAATGTATATATAACAATAATCCTGACATTCCTATGTGTTATAGAGTGTATGTTTCACATTTCATGTGTATTCCCACAGGTAATAAATGATTTATATACTTCCATTGCAAAGAAATGTTTCACTATGTGCATAATTTTTCTTTTGTAGTATAGCTACATTTAGGTAACTCATGTATCATGAAATTAATGCTTTTAAGATATGCAATTAGGTAGATTCAGGTGTATCCATTGTGTTATACAATCAATACAATTAAGTTGAGCACACTTTCACCACCCATGGAAGAAATTTCACTTCAATAAACAATCTCTCCCCTACTCTTGTCTCCACAGCAGCTTCTATATACCACTAATACAATTTCTGTCTGATGGTTTCTTTGGTCCTAAGTGTTTCATGTAACTGAATTATTGTTATGTGATCTTTTGTTCCTAAGTTCTCTCATGTATCCTAAGTATATCAAGGCTTGTCCATCTTGCAGATCCTTCATTACTTGTAACAACTTGAATGTGAAGTATGTACCACAGAGTGATGGTCTGAGTGCTTAGCTCCCATCTGGTAGTGCCAGTTTGGAAACTCTGAAATGGTTATGAGGATGAGACCAGTTAGTGGAAGTAGGTTATGAGAAGGACTGTGAAGATCATAGGCTGACCATTGGTTTCACATAGCTCTTTCCTTGCTGACCTGACAGAACATGAGCATCCCTTATACACAGTCCTACCACCATGAACTGAGCTTCTCTACCCTGTGTTTCCTGCCAGGATGGACTGAAACCATGAGTCAAAATCATTTTCTCCCTTTGCTTGCTTCTTTCTGACCTCTAGTCACAGTAACACAAAAGTAACTGATACAGTACTGTATTCTTATTTACTGCTGAATAATATTCCATTGTTTGTTATAAAAAATTTATTAGTTAATCCCTAAGGAGCATTTAACTTATTTATTTCTCTTTTTTCCAATAACAAATAATGTAGCTTAGAAACTGCTGACGATTTTGTGAGAGCATGTTTTTATTTCTCCTATATATTCCTAGGAATAGAACAAACCAGTTTTTGAATTTCATTTATAATATTATCTGTGCTCAGATGATGGGTGGTGCTTTGTTGTGGAATACTACTTTAACTAGGCAAAGATGTGTTCCATTTGTTTATGCTGCATTTGTTTAACTATTACAGATGTTTTACAGTTGTTGATGCTTCATTTGTTTAACAATGTAAAGATGTGTTGATTTGCCTGCCTAAGGTACCTGATTGGTCTAAGAAAAAGCTGAACATCCGATAGCTTGGCAGTAGAGGGATAAGCCAGGCTGGCAGGCAGAGAGAAAAAGTAAGAGGAGAAATCTAGGTTCGAGAATAGAGAGAGAATGAGGGAGAAGGAGAGAGAGCAGCCAGGGGCCACCCAGCCAGACATGGTAGAAGTAGGACATACAGAGTTAAAGGAAGGTTAAAAGCCCTGAGGTAAAACGCAGGTGAAGAAAAACCAGGTAAATTAAGTTATAAGAGCTATTCAGACAAGCATAAGATAAGGCCAGGCATTCATAACTAATAACAAGTCTCTGTGTCATGACTGGGGGGCTGGCAGTCCAGAAAGCCTGCTTCAGTCCTTCACTTAGGGTCAGAGCAGTCTGGTACAGCAGGCTTCCACAAGAGAGAGCCCATGAATAAACTTCATGTTGGTGAAGACCACTGTGCCCCTCCATCTATCTATTTAACATCATGGAGATGCAAATATTAGAGATATACCTGTGAGGCACTTACCATATTTGTTCTAGCTTGGGTGATTTTTTTTTTTTGTGGTAACCTCCAACTCATTAATGGCTAAGGCTGGAAACAAATCACCTTGAATATCTTTACCAACTATGGCCTCAAGTTTTCTCTCCAAACTTCTTTGCTGCCTTTTCTATTCTTTTCTTTTCTTTTTTGCCATTAATCCATGTTTCCATTAAATAAGTTTTTGAAAATATATAAACAAATTAAATATAGAAGCTCCTCAAAGATCGAATAATAGAACTGCCATATGATCTGGCTATAACCCTCCTGGGAATACATTACAAAGAACCAAAGGCATGGGTGGGTTTCTGACTCTGGGGTAGAAAGCATGTCCACCATGTGCTGGATTTTATTTCCAATGATTTTCCAAAGTCAGTGGACTCTCAAACTTCCATTGCCTTGGATTTTCTCATTCTTACTTTTCATGCTCGAGTGTATGTTTTAACTTTGTTCTACTTATTGACAAAGGGTAAATTTCATAGTAAAATAGTATTTTAAGAAATAGATGATAAAAATAATCAAATTATTTTTGTGTCTTTTTTTGGTAGCTTATTTTCATTATTGTGTTAAGACAGCAAAGTTTAGAACTTCTTAGACATATGTTTAGAACTTCAATATTCAGAAATAGAAATAAAATTTGAATATTAATAATAAAAAAGAATTATATTCACAATGTCTAGTCTAGTCTATTTGCATTTGGCAAAGTCAGAGCAAATGCTCCATTGTCTATGCTATCTTGATGGGTCCAAAGTTTTATACCTAATTTACTTTTTGTCATATCTTGTATTACTAGTCTAAAAGTATTCTTTTATATCTTAAAACATTTTCTTAAATAAACCACATGAGCTTTTTTGTTTCTCAATTGTATAAACTTTATATATTTTATGTTTTTTTCTGAATTTGGTAACAAGTGAAATTATATAGCTATCTAGTCTTCAACCTCCATCAGAGATCCAAGAAGGCTAAAATATTACCTGATTAAACAGGAAGTTCAGAGCAAGCAACTTGCAAAACTAAGACATGACAGACATCTGGCTGCCTGAAAAGGCACCCTAGGTTCCTCTACAGTGTTGGGGCATCCATCTTTGGAATAAAGGCCTAGAATATCTGACAGTGTTTTCTGTGAAACACAAAATTTTGAGGGACTATCCTACTTTGTCTTGGCAAAGTTGGGCAGTTGTATTCTTTTGTGTCCTGCTTGTCCAGTTTGGACAGCATACTGTCAGCAGTTGAGGTGAGGGCAGCTTCTTGTCCAGTGGCTAACTTTGCCTCAATAAAAGAAAACTCTGTATGGAGGTTCTTAGATACCTATCATCCTTTTTGGAAGTAAATTGGTGATGCCAGGAGCAGATATGTCTCATTGGCATAAAAAGTCTTATGTTTTTAAAACATTTTAAATGCCATATTCTATAGGTCTCTGAATTATTTGAAGATTTCCTGTCTATCTAAAATACATCTGTTTAACCTTGGAAATACACCTACGTGACTGCAAGTTTGATTGTTATAGATGTCTGACTACTAACTACATTTTTAAATTACCTTAAACAGTTTGTAATAACAACCTTTAAGAACTAGAACTTTATATTATATTTTAAAATGAGCTGGATAAGTATAATACTTTAAACAAGAGTAGAAACATATATACAGTATAACAAAATAACCTTAAATTTATATCAATATAGAAAGCTCCATACCAGTATAAAGTATTTAAAACTAGTAGTTGCTTTTTTAGTTTAAAAGTAGATTAAATAATCTATCCTATTTTATACCATTTCTATAACATATCCCCCTTTTTTCCTTAAGAAAAAGATCCCTGAATCTAATCTTCTTTGCTCAGCTTTATTCCTGGCCACAACCAACAACAACTTGCAACCAAACCCTCTAAACTATGGTAAATATCCATAATCCATTGAATAGCCAAAAACTACCAACCCCACCTCTTGGGAAGATGGGCATCATATTTTCTAGACTGCTTTTCTGTTGTCTGAAGGTGATAGCATCCCTAGGGGACCCTGAGAAAGTTTTAATAATGGTCAGTCCTGGGAGAACTAGCTGTTGTCCAACTCTGTATGATGGGAATGTGTAGGGATTATCTGAAGTTCTGGCTGGAGTAGTATGGGAGGCTGGAACATCTCAGCTAGCAGCTTTGAAGTTGTTCTCATGCAGAATTTTGAGGAAACTGCAACAGAGGTATTCTGAGAAGCTGGATCACCTGAGCTATTTGTCTTGTCTTTATTGGTGTCTGATCTTTTTGTCACACAGAGTTTTACAGGTACCATACATATCTGCATTAACACAAATACAGAATGTGAGGTGTGTATTAGTCAGCTAAAGATGATTTTGTGTTTTGTCTTTGTGTAGATAAAAAGCATCTGTCAACTTTATAAGTCTGTTTGGAATATAGCCAAACTGCCATGAGGACTCTGTAGCCAACAAGATTTATCATGTCTTGCCAGGCGGTGGTGGCACACAACTTTAATCCCAGCACTCGGGAGGTAGAAGCAGGCAGATCTCTGTGAGTTCAAGGTCAGCCTGGGCTACCAAGAGAGTTCCAGAAAAGTTGCAAAGCTACACAGAGAAACCCTGTCTCGAAAAAAAAAATTATCATCTTTCACCCAGGGTCAGAGATATTTCCATGTTGAAGAATTATCTGGCTTTCAGATAAATAAAATACATCTTCCAGGTATGGACCTCACTTTATAGCTTTGTCCACAGATCAAAATGAGTATATTACCACTTACTGCTACAACAGCAAGACACACAATCACTTTGATTGTATATACATTTTTAAAATGTTCTAGAAATGCCGGGTGGTGGTGGCACTCGCCTTTAATCCCAGCAATCGGGAGGCAGAGGCAGGCGGATCTTTGTGAGTTCAAGGCCAGCATGGTCTACAAAGCGAGTTCCAGGAAAAAAAAAAGTTCCAGAAAAAGCCACAGAAATCAATGTCATTTCATTGTATTGATCTTTAAGTATATTGTTACAATCTCATGGATGTGTATATTTTTCTTTATAGGAAGGATTCAGTCCTTCTTGCATCTGTGTGGTAATAAGGATAGTTCTCAAGAGAATAGTTATCAGCAGCATGATTGCCATGTAAATACTGAGTTTCTATTTTAACTCTTGTTAGCTTTATTTGCAATATTTGGCTGTATACATTTGGTCTTTGGAATCTAATTGGTTGTTCTCTTTCTGCATAGCCATAAATAAGAATCTGGCAGATTAATTTACAGGATATTATCACAGCCTACAAGGATTTGCAGATCTGATCCTAGCCTTCTATTTCAACACATTCTGGTACTACTTTCTCTTAGCTTCCTGTCTGCTGCCACACTGGCCTTCTTTTTTATTGTAGAACCACTTAACTCATCACTGTTTTTTTTTTTTTTCATTCCATGTGACATTTCTTCTAAGTGCAATAATCCACCTCCTTACCTTTTCTTATGTTACTTTTATCATCTTAGGCAACTTTAGTCTAAATGTCGGCTTTTCTGAAATTCTATTCTCTTTTCTGAACCTAAATTTAATTTCCTACTGCTATTCTCCTCATTATCAATGTACTTGATTTCTGTGTCCATGTTTGATTGACTATCTTTAATTATCTTCTCATTGTATTTGTTTCCTTTTTCCCATCTGTCTTCTGGATTGAGAAATGAATGTGTCTAATAGCTACAGCATAGATGACCCCATAAGCTTGTGAAATGAGAAAGCAGTTCCAGCAGTCCTGTGTTTTTATCAATTCTAGGGAGGACATCATTCACATAGTTGAACAGGCATGGCTATTGAAGGCCCTCTTTCCTTATTGCAAAGCCTGTGGGTGAGACTCAACAGGTCAGGATAGGGCAGATTCTTAATGACCAAAATACTGCATGTCTGTAGACTTGACCTGGGATATTATGAAACTTACATGAAATAAGAGGGTTTCTAGTTGCAGGCCTTCTGAAGACGTGATATTCATCAAACCAAACTTCCCATCCTTTCACCATTAAATCATTCAGACCCCAAAAGCTTAGTACATTGACAGCAAGCTTAATAGCATGTATGCAAGAATGAATGGATGACTGGTGAAAGAATGGATGGAAAGTGAAACTATGTTTCACCCATCTTTGGATATTATGTAGATGGCAGTCTTATTGTTATTATTCAGAATTCTTGGTTTTTCAACACTAAATACTTCTTTATTTTTTCAAGCCTAGAGCCCTTTTCACTTCTCCTCATGTTCTCTCCAAGAATCAGGCATATGCTCAGTCAAGAAATGAACACTTTGTCTCAGTGGGTGGGCTGTATGCTTCAAACCTACAACGGATGCTTTGCAAGCATCACAAAAAGCAAATTATCAGTTTAACAGAAACAGATGCAAGCAATGACTTCTGCCAGATCCTCTACAGATCTAGCCCAGAGTAGGAATGTATGCCTGGGGGGTGGGAAAGCAGAGAAAACCAGTGTGCAATGGCTGTAAAGCAGCCTTTTATAGATTTTCAGTGGAGGAAGATACATGTATGCATCCATTATTACTCTTACTAGCCCTCATATGAACCCAAAGGGAACTGTGCTCCATGGTTTCAAATAAAACTCTGTGACCCACCATTTAGTATGTTGGATTTATCCTAGAGCTTGCTCCTCCCTGGTGTGGCTGAAAGGTTCAATTCTACTTTATTTAAAATTGTAAATGATTTATAGTATTTTCTCATGAGTATATTTGGAACTTCAGGTGGATTATTGAATAGCCTTTGGGAACACTGATAATTTAGTTACCCTGAATCAATATTATTTTTAGAATTAGAACACTCCAGTAGAAATCACTTTGTACCAACAACTTAGACTTGAAAAACCAGTCCTTTCATTGCCACATCAATAAGATGACTTCTTGTCACAGAATTTTGACACAGAGTTATGAGCCATAATGCTTCCTTTTATATTGATCACTCTCATTTCTATTATAGAAATCTGAGTTTGTAAATAAGTTTTTTCATTATATTATTTGACCCCATGCCAAAGCTACATGAAATAATAAGAAAAAATTCCTGTGTATAATATTTAAGAAATAGGGGTTGAGAATTTAGCTCAGTGGTAGAGCACTTGCTTAGCAAGCACAAGGCCCTGGGTTCGAGTCTCAGCTCAAAAAAAAAAAAAGAAAAAAGAAAGAAAGAAATATCCTAGCTTAGGGTTGTACATTATTGAGAACATGATATAGGTCAAGAAAATTTTGTTAAATGTGTTAACTTTCACATTTTCTTTTTTTAAATTTTTTCTTTATTAAGAAATTTTTTATTCATTTTTACATACCAACCACAGATCCCCCTCTCTTCCCTCCTCCCACTACAGCCTCCCCCCTCACACCTTCCTTCAATTCCCTCCTTTGAAAGGGTAAGGTCTCCCATGGGGAGTTAGCAAAGCCTAGAACATTCAGTTGAGCAGGTCCAAGCACTTACTCCTGCATCAAGGCTGTGTAAGATGTCCCACCATAGGTAATGGGCTCCAAAAAGCCAGCTCATGCACCAGGGATGGATCCTGAACCTACTGCTAGGGGGCCCCTTAAGCAGACCAAGCTACACAACTGTCTTGCTTATGCAGAGGGTGTTTTGATCACTTTCTCAAGAGAGTGAATATATTGGTAGACCTAAAAGGTTGTGGCATCAAGCCAAGTAGTCATGGTGAGAGTTCAGATTCAATTGAGTAGAATTTTATGGAGTAGCTTCCTCACATACCAGACTATTCAGAGCACAAAAATTCTGGGCAACCCAATATGAAGATGTCAAAATGATCAATAACATCAAATTTCACAGCAACATGAAAACGTTCTACAAGCAAATGCTTCCAACTTCCTGGCTATACGTGCTATAGTCTATCATGAAACTATCACTTCATGTCTACTCTGACTTAGAAGATTAGTTCTGGTCTAGACAGATGCTTTCAAACTCTTGACTGACTATGAGACATATAAATGAAACAAAAAAAAATCATGAAATACAGCATATAATAATCCAGCAAGTGTGACATGATAACCATCAGTCAATGAGTGGCTTAGTTACACAGTGAGTTCCAGAACAGCCAGACCTACAGAGAAACCCTGTCTTGAAAAACAAACAAACAAACACAAATGCTCCATACAAATATAAGAAGATGATGGGAGAGCTTGTGAAAAGTTCAAGGCTCATAAACAAACTAGACGAACGATTGACAAGAAACAGACTACAAACTGAAGATTCTGTCATGTGCTTTTGGAAAACTGTTCTGGAACAATGACTCACATTCTCATATTTATTGTCTGTGAGCACAAGTAGTCTCTAACATGAAGGTTGAGCATTTGAACAGAAAGAGCCTGCCATGACATGCTACTGGACTTGGACAATTTCTATTTTATAGAACATGGGGAAAAATGACCTAAAGTATGAATTTCCAACAGTGTCCCTGAAATCAACAGAACCCTAGTTGATAATGACATAATAATTTACTTGAACCTTACACAAATACACAATGCCGATTCTCTGGTTTCCTGCTGAGGATGAGAAAGAAGAGTCATTGCATGAGATTATGATGAGGAAACCAGGACAGCACCACCAAGAGATTAATAAATGTTTATTGATTGGATAACTGCATATAAAATTAGAGACATCACTATCTCCACCTTGGTTTGTCTTGATGTATATAATAAACTGTTTTTGCTTCTGTTAGAGGAGTGGTATTTAAAATTATTGGGTGTTTCATTTTAGAAACTGGTTCTGGGCCCAGCTTAGGATAGGAAATGAAAACACAAAGTAGGTTTTCCACAAATGTTTTCAGGAGAAAAGCAGAAAGTAACATGAACTCTCAGCAGACATAGAGTGAACGTTCTGATAATGCCAGAATAGTTATTCAAAACTTCAATAACCAAACTCTTCCTAACAAAGGCAGGAAGACAATTTTACCTGATGGACTATAATTAGGTTATCTTTCCAGGATTAGATAATAGGAAGAAAATATGCTTCAGTGTAGAATTGAAGGAACATGAAGTAGTACCATAAAAACAACCTGTTAAGGAGGGAATGATGAAAAGTCTGACCATGCCATGAGCACTTGGAGACCTGTGCTAGTCTAGCTTTTGACATCAAGAGTCCCAAGGAGTGCTGCTATCATCTTTGATTTAATATTAACTCTAGTTGACATGCTTCAACCATTATCCATAAGACACTTATATGGTCAATTTGAAGACATTCTTTGCCTCTTTTGGGGGATTATTCTCATACATTTTCCAGAATTTCTGAGTATGATGTTACCATTAAGATTTCCTCTGCACCATGCATGTGTGTTTATACTTCTGTGTATGTTTTATCCGCCTGTGAAATTTTAAGTTTAGATATGCATGCTCATGTATGTTGAGGCCAAAGTAAAAAGTCATCTCTCTCTCTTTCTCTCTGTCTGTCTCTCTCTGTCTGTCTCTCTGTCTGTCTCTCTGTCTCTCTCTCTCTCTCTTGTTTTTTCAAGGCAGGGTTTCTCTGTATATCTTTCACTGTCCTATAACTAGCTCTGTAGACCATACTGACCTTGAGCTCAAGAGATCTGTTTGCCTTTGCCTCCCAAAAGCTGGCATTAAAGGTATGTGCTACCACTGCCTGGCTTAGGTGTCTCTTACTGTTACTCCAAACCTTATTTCCTTGAGTCAACATCTTTTACTGAACCAGATGTGCACCCTTTATGCTAGGCTTCCCACTAGAGAGTTCTTAGGATATGCCTGTCTCTGACCTCCATTTTTGTTGTTGCTGTTTTGTTTTTCTGGGTCACAGGTAGGGAGATACATGTCTGGCTCTTTACCTGTGCTCTGGAGATTCAAGTTCATGTTCTCATACTTCTAGAGCAAGTATTCCTTCCCACAGATCCACCTCCCTATACCTCTCTGCTTCTACAACCCTTTAGAGAATTTTAATTAGTGTAACTTCTTTTTATAAATGTAGACTGCCCTCTTGATCTAACCAGACGCTTTTTACATGAGTTTCAAATCCTGTGCTCTAGTATTTTCTCTTTCATCACATTCTGATTTCCAGAAACAGGTTGGGGAAGTTATTTTTCTTGGACAAATGCCACAGCTTTCAAAAAGCATTATCTGCAGGAGGTTGTATGCATGGTGCCCACAAGAAGAGTTTCTCTCAGTGGCTAGATTACTTTTTTTCAGTTCCATTAAAAATCCCATCTTGACATATGGGAAAAGAATTTCTAATTTGAGAAAAACAACTCACTAAATTATGAATGTGCTGCAGTTTAGTCTTTCCTAGAAATTCCATAAGAGAGTAAACAAACAGAATACATCTATACTGCCAGCATTCTAATTGGCCCAGATAGAGTTAAGGTTATGACTTCTTGTTTCATAGTTCATGTAACTTGTTGTATGTGTGTGCATGTGTAAATGTGGTGTGTGTATGTGTGTGTGTGTGTATTTATAAAGAGCTATATAGGAAAAGGCTACTTATTGGACTGTAGGAGGACACTTATTCAAATTTAGAAATGGTTGGTTGGAATATCAGATTGTAAAAAATAATGTTTTAATTATACTTTTATGATATATTTGCAAGCTAATACCTAAATGGGGAAAGTTATAGTAAATTTAAATTTTCTTGGAGGAGGAATACAAATATAGATGGATGTAGAGAAATATAAAAACAGAAGTGTAGTGCCAAAAGGTAAAGCCAATCATAATTTACTTATCATGCATTTTGAAATAATACCTTCTACCAGTAGAAGAAAAGTAAGAAATCAATCACACTGCTACCAGTTCTTCCATTATGCATACACTTATTAATTTATTCAATCAAACTAAGCTAACCATCCATGGAAACCTCTCTGCTGCTCTACTTCTAAAGAAGATTAGCTCTAAATTAGAACTGGATATTGTACCATTTCAAATACTCTTTGGGCAAAGAAAAGAAGGCATGATCATTTTCTGTGATGCCAAGAAGAAGATTAGAATCACTGTCAGGTCTGAATCAAAGATGAAGTGAACTAAATCGAAATGGAGTATTTTAGTGTGTTTTCTTTTATGTATGTGTTGTGCTTGTGTGTGGAGGTCAGAAGTTGGTGTTGAGCATGATTGTTTGTATGTGTATATTGTTTGTCTTTATGTGTATGCACAGAGGACAGAAGTTGATGTCAGGTGACTTTCTCTGTCACTATATACTTCCTTTTTTCTTCCTTCCTTCCTTCCTTCCTTCCTTCCTTCCTTCCTTCCTTCATTCATTTATTTATTTATTTATTTATTTATTTATTTATTTATTTATTTATTTTTGATAGATAGGCTAGACATTGAATTCCAGGTAGTCTCCTGCTTCTATTTTCCCAAACAGGCTGGTTACAGACTACCACTATACCCAACTTTTAAGCAGGTGATTGTAATCTGAACTCAGCTTTTCATGCTTGCGTGGCAGACATTTTACTCAATGAGCTCCCCAGTCTATCATTCTATTTCATCTTTTATGTCTAGTTTAAACATCTGAATGTACATCAGTGGCTGAAATACATGGAAAGTTGTATTGAAATGACTCTCAAACACCCTTAGATTATATACACTGTATAGGCTGATGTTTATTAGAAGGATGTCAGAAACTGGAGAGGTCTTCTGTTATGTTAAATAACTCACACACTGTATTGTCTTATGTCATGTGTCATGATGTTAAACATCTGTATGTCTCCATACCACAGAAACAGTGACTATCAGTACATAATTTCACAATTTGAGGAAAACATGAGTAACTGAAACATAAAGCTATTTTAAACTTGAATTTTGGCATAATAGTTTTTTCTTATTTTGTCATAACTATAAAGTAATATAGACTATAATGATATAGATAAAGTACCTTTATTACATTCCAGGATCAAATTAGTGTTAATAACAACACTATAGAACCATTGTCAAATACCAACTGAACTCTAACCACTATGTGTGGTGATATTGTGTTCCCCAAAATATTGTACATCCTAATAAACTTATCTGGGGTCTGAGAACAGAACAGCTATAATATTAAACATAGAGGTTAGGCAGTGGTAGCACAAGCCTTTAATCCTAGCATTCCAGAGGCAGAGATCTGTCTGGATCTCAGTGAGTTCAAAGCTACACTGGAGCAGCCAGGCATGGTAACTCACACCTTTAATCCCAGGAAGTGATGGCAGAAAGCAGAAAAGTATATAAAGGCATGAAAACCAGGAACTACAGCTGGTTAAACTTTTAGGCGTTTAACAACAGTTCAGATGAGATCCATTTGGATAAGAACTCTGAGGCTTCCAGTCTGAGGAAACAGGATCAGCTGAGGAATTGGCAAGGTGAGGTGGCTGTGGCTTGTTCTGCTCCTCTGATATTCCAGCATTCACCCCAATACCCGGCTCCAGGTTTGTTTTTTTATTAATAAGACTTGTTAAGATTTATGCTACAACTGTGATATTTCCTGTAATCTACACATTATCAATTCCTACAATAGGCAGAAGGTTAAGCTGTATTTTCATAGTTTTCTGTAAAAGAAAACAAACATTTCCAGGAGGAATTAAGTAAATTTGATAGTATAAGAAGCAGTTAGAGGATTAGAAGTAATATTTGAATCAAAGTTTTAGTTCGCCATGTTTTTCCATTATTTTCACCAGATACATACTTCCTAATCTAGTTACTAATGCTAGGGTAATTGAAGAACATCTCTCCAAAGTCTCTGTGTTGTCTTCTTTCCCATCTCTCTTGTCTTTCAAATCTCATTACTTTGTTCTGATAACTACACTTTCTGCTTTGTTTTGTGTCTGTCCATCCTTCTGTTCTTTCATTGATATCAGTCAGACACTGCTTACAGAAACTATGAATTTCCTTCTGAGATTACTTTTTTTTTTTGAGTAGTACCTGACCTCACTGTAGTTTCAGCTTAATGCAAATTCTAAATCTCTCAGTACTTACATTCTCTCTCCATTTCCTAGAACTTTTGATGTCACCCCCCCTTACCTTATTTCCTTCTTGTTGGCATCTCAACTCAGACATAAGTAAAATCTTATTGCTTTAGAAGATGCTTCCATTTTTTTTCTAGTTTCATTCTATTGGTATGATGAGAAATTCTGACCAACATAATCTTGGGGAGGAAAGAGTTTATTTTGTTTATACTTCTAGGTCACAGTCTGTTATTGAGAGAAGTCAGGTCAATACCTTACCCAGGAACTGAAAGCAGAATTCACAAAGAATACTGCTTGCTGGCTCCCCCTCTAATTTGCTCACTGATTCATGCTCTGCTTTTTTCTTTATTCCTTTTCATTTATTTTACATACCAACCACAGTTTCACCTCCCTCCTCTCTTCCTATTTCCTCCCCCACCTCCCATCTACCCTTTCCCCTCCATCCACTCCTCTTCCCTTCAGAAAGGGGTAGGCTTCCCATTGGAGTCAACAAAGCATGGCATATCAAGTTGAGGTAAGACAAAGCTCCTCCTCCTGCATCTAAGCTGGGAGAGGTATCACAGCAGGGGGAATAGATTCCAAAAGCCACCTTATGTGTCTAGGACATGTCCTGATACAACTGCTAGGGGTCCCACAAACAGACCAAGCTATAAAACTGTCACTCTTATGCAGAGGGTCTAGGTCAGTCCCATGTAGGCTCCTTAGCTGTTGGTTGAGAATCCATGTGCTTCTACTAGCTTAGGTCACCTGTCTCTGTGGGCTCCCCCTTCATGATCTGGAACCCTCCTTTTGCTTGTATAATCCCTTCTCCCTCTCTTCAACTGGACTCCCAGAGCTCGGCCCAAGGTTTGCCTGTGGATCTCTGCATCTGCTTCTATCAGTTACTGGATGGGAGTTCTATGATGACAATTAGTGTAGTCACCAAACTGATTATAGAAGACCAGTTCAGGCACCCTCTTAACTATTGTTAGGAATTTTAGCTGGGGTCATCCCTGGGAATTCCTGGGAGTTTCCCTGTCATCATGTTTTTCCCTGATCCCCCAATGCCCCCCTCTATCAAGATATCTCTTGTATTACTCTCTTCCTCTGTCCCTCCCCCAAACTAGACCAGACAAATTCCTCATGTATGTTTCCATTCCCCCATCCCCTCCCCTTAACCCCTACCTCCTACTTCTAGTTTACCCAGGAGATCTCATCTATTTCCTCTTTCCAAGAAAATCCATGCATCCCTCTTAGGGTTCTCCTTGTTGCCTAGCTTCTCTGGGGCTGTGTATTGTAGTGTGGTTATCCTTTGCTTTACATTTAATATCCATTTTGAGTGAGTACATACCATGTTTGTCCATCTGGGTCTGGGTTATCTCACTCAGGATGATTTTTTTTTTCTAGTTCCACCCATTTGCCTGCAAATTTCATGAAGTCAGAATGGTACTAGCATAAAAACAGACAGGTAGATCAACAGAATTGAATTGAAGACCCTGACGTAAATCCACACACCTAGGAACACCTGTTTTTTGACAAAGAAGCCAAAATTATACAATGGAAAAAAGAGAGCACTTTCAATGGTGGTGGCATGACTGGATGGCCACATAAAGAAGAATGTAAATAGATCGACATCTATCACCCTGCACAAAACTCAAGCCTAGGTGGATCAAAGACCTCAATATAAATGCAGTTATACTGAATCTGATAGAAGAGAAAGTGAGAAGTAGCCTTGAACACATTAGCACAGAAGACAACTCCTGAATATAACACAGTAGCACAGACACTGAGATCAACAATTAATAAATGGAACCTTCTGAGATGGAAAAGCTTCTGTAAGCAAAGGGCACTGTCAATAAGATAAAACAATAAGAATGGGAAAAGATCTTCATCAACCCCACATTTGACAGAAAGCTGATCTCCAAAACATATAAAGAACTCAAGAAAGCAAACCAAATAATCAAAATACCAAATAATCCAACTTAAAAATGGGGTACAGATTTAAACAGAGAATTCTTAACAGGAAAATCTCAAATGGCCAAGAAACCCTTAAAAAAATGTTCAACATCCTTATCAATCAGAGAAATGCCAATCAAAATGATTCTGAGATACCATCTCACACCTGTCAGAATGGGTAAGATAAAAAATGCTAATGACAGCCTGTGTTGGAGAGGATATGAAGTAAGGGAACACTCATCCCACCTTTTTTACGTAACAAAGGCCCATACACCATAGGGTAGGCCCTCTGACATCCATTATAAATTGAGATTGACCTCTTGAAAACATTGTCATAGGCCAATCTGATCTGGTCAATCCTCTATTTGAGGTGTGTGGGGGGTGGGCAGAGGTTGGTATCAAATGTGTTCACCAATTACGTTCAACTTTATATATGGAAATCAGCTAGTTTACTTGACCATAGAACTTGCTGAATCAGCTAGTCTATGAACTACCTTGTAGCTGAATGTTTTTCTCCAGTCCCACCCAGCTCCACAGTCTGGACTAATCTCTCCCACCCACAGTCCCATAGCTGCTTATAAAATAATCACTCAGAGGTTTAATATTAATCACAACTCTGTGGCATATGGCTCAAGCTTCTTGCTAGCTAGCTCTTATAACTTAACCCATTTCTATTAATCTATGTATCACCAAGCGTTCAGTGGCTTTATCTGTGTCCTATTACATGTTTCTCTTTGGGCAGCAGCTGGCATCTCCCACCCAGCCTTTCTTCCCTCATTATCTCTTTTGGATTTTCCTGCCTGGCTCCATCCTGCCCTGCCACAGGTCAATGCAACTTTATTATGCAATGGGAGGCACGTATATTAACAGCATACAGAAAGACATCCCACATGTCTAATCAAAATGGAAGGTTTTTAACTTTAACATAGTAAAATTATATACAATGAAACAGTTATCAAGCAAGAATTACAGTCACAACATCTAGTCTATTTGTATTTGGCAAAATTAAAGAAAATACCCTATTATCTATCTTATTTTTGTGAGTCTAAAGTTTTATATTTAATTTATCTTTTATCATGATTAAGGAAAACTATAATTATAACTACTTAGTCTTCAACTCCATCAAAGACCCCAGAAGGATATATTACCTGAGTAAACAGGAAGTACATTGCAAAAAACTTCCATAACTCTAGAAATTACAGAGACATCTAGCTGCTTGGACAGTCATCCAAAGTTCCTCTGTAAAGTTGGGTCATCTATCTTCAGCCTACAGGTCTAGAGTCTCTGGCATAACTTTCAGTGAAGCAAGACATTTTAAGGACTGTCCACCCATTCTAGCAAAGTCATCAGTTGCTTCTCCCCATGTCCTGTAGAATGTCTGGTAGTTTCTTCTGTGAAGCAGAAACCTGAAGGACAATCTCACCTTGCAATGTTCAGTGGTAACCTTCCTGCATGTCCAGTTTATGCAAAATCCTGTCAAGCAATTGAGGCAAGGACACATTTTTGACCAGTGGCTAACATTTGCCACAAAGAAAGTAAACTCCATAATGAGTTTCTTCAGTGCCCATCATCCTCTTTGAAATAATTGGTGCTACTAGGAGCAAATAGATGTGTCTCACTGTCCAGGAAAGTATAAGTTCTTAAAACATTTTGAGGGTTGGGGATTCAGCTCAGTGGTAGAGCGCTTGCCTAGCAAGCACAAGGCCCTGGGTTCGATCCTCAGCTTAAAAAAAACATTTTGAATGCCATATTCTGTAGGTCTTTGAAGTATTTTAAGATTATCTACTTAATTGAAATATACTTTTGTGTACCTAAAAACTTAACTAACATGACTAAGTTTGATTATTATAGATGACTATTAATCTGTATTTCTTAATTATATTTTACAATTTTAAATGAATTGCATAAATGTACTACCTTAAACAAGAGTGGAAATATACATACAGTATAACAAAATTAACTTTAAATTTGTATCAATAAACTAAAATTTATATCAATGTAAATTATTTCAAATGAGGCATTGCTTTTTAAAAGATTCAATCATCTACCCTTTTATCCTATCATATCTATATCCTACATTTCTATATCATATCCTCCTTTCTTCTTTTAGAAAGAGGCTGAGTATGACCAATAACAATTTGTAACAAAATCCCTAAACAAAGACAACTATCCATAATCAATTTTTGGGGAATGAGGGCATAGTGTTTTAGGCTACTTTCTGCTGATTGGGAGTACTGTTAATCTTATGAGGATCCTGAGAAAATTCAAGATAATGGTCAAGTCCTGAGAAGACCAGTTATAATCTTTGCTGATAGATACCATCTGTCAAGGTTCAGGAGGTCTCACTTGATCAAATCTGATCCATTTTAAACCGGAAAAAAAATCCACAGCCTCTTGCTTCCTGTGGAAACAAAAGCAGAGCCTCCTTTCCAAAGCAACATATCCTTAGACCCAAATTGTGAAGTCAAGATTATATATATAAAATGTTTAACTCAGCAGCCTTTATAATCAAATGTCTCTCTCCATTTAAAAATCCCAAAGACAGCACAATCCAAACTCCCTATGTAATTTCCATCTTTACATGGCTTATTATATTTTATATATCATTTTATTTTTTAACACTTTGTTTTACTTTTATGACTATCTATAGCCTTTCTCTTCACTCTCAAGCCTATGTACCTCTTCACACACAATGTAAATAGTTGAGAGTTTTATTCTGTTTGAATCTGTCTTATTGTGTGTCTATAATCTTTTTGTGGCCAAGCCAGATTTTAAGCTGTTAAGCTGCATAGCTAGAATGAAAGTGGCAGTTCCAGCTGCTGATTCCATCCCCCTCAGCTTTCCAACATGGCAGAGGTCTGTTTCCTGCCAGCTCTGCGAGCCATGCTCACCAAGGACTCTGGGAAGCAGTGGGTCTATGACTCCATCAAGCATCATGTCGTCCAGAAAACTTGTTTTTTGCCTGTACTAGCAAAAGCACTGCATGGCTTAGAGACACCTTTGTTTATCATGGCAGGAATCCAACATGCTATACTCAAGCTCAAATTGAATGCCACAGCATCTCTGTAATGCAGCCCACATGAGAAATGCTTTTGTCTATGTACTAGAATCTCTTCTTAAGTTCTCTCAAGTTTAGATGGAAACTCTTGCCAACATGTATGGGCGCCATATATAGTCAGAGGTTTTCCTGTGTCCTGCCTGGTCCCATAGCTACTTGGTCCCAAGTAAACACACAGAGGCTTATTTTACCAACTACAAATAGACTAGATATTGTAACTGTGATTCTTGCTTGATAACGTTTTTATTGTAATTTTACTATATTAAAGTTAAAACCTTCCTTTTTGAGTAGACAGAAATGGAGAAGTGCTGTGAGATGCCTTTCCATATGCTGTGAACATGTGTGGCTCCCATTGGATAATAAATAAAGGTGCATTGGCCTATGTCAGGGCAGGATGGAGCCAGGTGGGAAAATCCAAAAGAGATAGTGAGGAAAAAGGATGGAGTCGAGGAGACACCAGCCCACCACCCTAGGAGCAGCCATGGCCATGTGGTAACATATAAATGCAAAGGAATGGGTTAATTTAGGATAAAAGGGCTAGCTAGCAAGAAGCTAAAACCATAGGCCATACAGTCTGTAATTAATATTAAGTCTCTGAGTGATTATTTCTTAAGTGGATATGGGACTGCTGGGCTGGGTGGGACTAGAGAAACTTCCATCTACACTGCCTTATTCTGAGAATTCCTCGTCTCCCCCTCCCAAGCACTGAAATTACAGGTGAGACAGCAGGACCTCTGGCACTTAGCATTTATGTGGGTGTCGAGAAGTTGAACCTTGATATTCATGATGTCATGGTAAGCACTCTAATCACTGAGTTATCTCCCCAGCTACAGGAAATACTTTTAAAATAAAAGATTTAGTGAAGACAAAATTTGAGTGAAAATTTAAAGCAGACCAGAAGAATTTAAAATAGTCAATATTATAAATACATTATATAAGTAATAACCAACATGTTAATGGGCTAAGATCTGACCTTCTAAAATTCATGTACTCATAAGAAAGTTACTTTAATGATTACACTGCTAAGTGTCTTCACTATACAAGGAGATATATTACTGACCCATTTCATTATAGAGACATGTACAGCTTTGCTTACTTAAGGGATGAATACCATATGCTCTCGAACTCACTACAAGGTTTATTTGGCTTCTGCATGACATACTGTGGATTGGAGACTGCAATATAGAGAGGGATGTCAGTTATAATAGAGAAATAATGAACATAGGAAAAATGTGGCTTTTTTGTACAATAAACTCTCCATACAATAGTTTTGTATATAAATACAGTATAGCTGATATTTGTAAGATGTTTTCTCTTTTCTCCTGTTTTTATCAACAATAGAAGCCTTCGTTTGTCAGAGTAAATGTAATAATCAGATCAGAAATTTATTTAACTTGTTAATTATACCAGTATGGTGCTTTGTTCTGAGCTAGAAGAGTATTATACATACTGATGAATTATCCTTGCAGGGAGAACCTTTTGATTCTGAGTGGTGGTCTTGGAATGTTGGATATGAGGAGCATAATGGCAAGGGCATGTTGGTATTGGCCTGATTTACTTTGATGACCTCTTACTCCTATCCTTTCCATTGAGAATGGTGCCCCCTCTATCAGCCTCCCTCTCCACCACAACTGCATCTTTGTTAAAATCTAGTTACTGCTGGGAAACTGCGTTCTCTAAAATGGCTTTCCCTATGGCTTAAAGATTTTGTTTAATAAATAAATACAGTTTATGTTGGGCATTCTCCACTTGAAGGGCTAATGATTATTGACTAGCCTCCAGCAGGCATCAGGGAGTCTTGCCTCAGGCCCTTCCAACTAGCCCCCAAACATGCCAAATGTTAACACATGTTTCTGGATCCTTGGCTGGGATTGGACACAAACAAGGCAGTCAGAATGGACCATTTAGTGTACAAGTCAAGATGACAGATCTCTGCTTAATACAAGGCAGAGAAAAATCCGTATCTTATTGAAAACGGCAGAAGAGCCCCGGGTGTTTTCACTTTGTGATTCTGCTGCAGAAAAGTGGGTTGTGTCAATATAAGTCTATGTCACCAGCTCATAGCTGCCACAGTGAATTGACCCTGTTCGTGGCAGACATAAAAGCCTTCCATTTCCAAATTCTTTCTAATGCTCATCTGCAAAAGGAAGCAGCATGTGGAAAGAAGCCAACGATTCTTCTTAATCACAGGAAAGGAAGGGAGACAGAACTGTCTTAATGCAAAACAGCAATATGTGGTGTGATTCCCACCATTGGGAAGCCAGATCAGGTATGCTTGATGCATTTGAGAATCTACAAGGAGGATGCTTTGACACAGAAGCATCCGCTTTGTAAGTCATGAGCAGCCATTCTTCATAGCACTATATATTCTTGTAAATTGTACAGGGCTAGATTATACAGCCCAGCCACATGTATCTGAAATTGTTTAAGGTACCCTTTCTCAATATGTGTAGAATGTTCATGGGAATTCCTTACCAATAAAGTTTCTACTATCAATTTAGTGTAGGAAAGACATAGATAAAATAGCTTATTTTATAACATTTTGTGATATATTGGCCTTCAAACTCTAAATTCTCAATAGAAGTACAGAAATGTTATAGTTTGTTTAAAGGCAGAGGCTTTATTTTTCATCTTTATTTTTACCTTTTTTAGAAATGACATACAGTAGCCAATGGAGCAAATTTTAGGAATAATAGTCTATAGAAGAACTAATATTTAATTCTATTATCTATAAATCTTTTTGGCTCCAAAATAAAATGTACCTTCATCCCTCAATATTTGAATTGAATAGTTCATTTCAGCAAGCAGTAACTGGGCAGCAAATACAACTAAGGTGTTACTTCAAAAACTAAGGCATGGGTTTGAAGAAACAATAAACACTGTATATATTCAGCCAGGTATAGTTAATGATCACATGATACTGTAGAGCACTAGGTACCTTTTAAGTAAAACATATATTATCCTCTAGCTTTCCACGTTTTCCCTGATCATTGTAGGAAAACATAAAGAAAAATATCTTTCCTTATAATTGAGAGAACAACTTATTTTATCACCTTTCTTTCAGATAGAATTGTCTGTAAGTCATCACAAATAGCAACTGCTTCTGTTTCTACAAGTCTTTAGGCTTCCTCTTCTACTGTGATATTTGCATTCAACTTACCTTACAGTTAGTTTGATTTTTTTCCCAACAACTTAGCAGGTATCTATATATGTCCACAACTATTTAAACAAATATACATGTAAAAGAGGGAACAGAATAGTGACATCCATTCAAATTTGACCCCATTGAAAAATTTGTCCTTCTGTTGTTCAAAAGATAAAGTTATATGAATGTTTATCTGAATGTCAGTTCAATTCTTTATAGACTGTTGACATTTTCAGACTTCTATGTCAAAAGAATCTGATGAACTGTACAGTCAAATTCCAGCTGCTGGTGTATCATGTCATACATGTGTATGTCTTACTACCTAATGTGGTACAGATATTGGGATGTTATTGCAATTTTAAGAATATTTAATCTGTGAATCAACAGCAAAATAAACAGATTATTTTTAGATCAAATTAATATAACTTATGACTGCTTTGCATGGTAGCCAAGAAGATCTTGGATTTAGCATAAAATTCAATCTTTCTTAAATTTAAAACATTTCTTCACACACTGCGTTTTGATCATGTTCATCATCTTACCCCAACTCTTCCTAGATTCCAAAATAAAAACCAGAAAGTCTACAAAAAAACATGGAGTCTGTTTTGTGTTAACCAATTACTTCTGGGCATAGGATCTGCCCTGGAGTGTGGTTGTCAGGATATACCCAGTGACATTCCATTGGAGAAACCGATTTTCCATTTCCCAAAAGGTGTCAAAGGCAAATAGCTCCTTGGTTAGGGGTGGGATTTGATGTCAATTTCTTTACAGTGCTAGAATTTTGTCTTGTTTGAACTCTACAGGACTAGCACATGCTGTTGTTGTCTCTGAGTTCATATGGGTATCAGTTCTGTTGTGTCTGGAAGATGCTGCCTCCTTGAAGTCATCTATCCTCCTAATGTGCACACTTCCTGTTGTGCACAGATTCCTGAGCTTTGGGAGGAGGGATTTGATGAAGACAAACCATGTTAGACTGAGTGGTTCAGAGTCTCTCACTCTCTTCACATTGACATTCTTATTGTAACAACATCTTAATTAGATTTGTTACTAGATTATACATCATTTTTTCCTGTTATTTTTGGGTATATTCAAAATAATGAAAAGCTACCATCACAGAGAAACCACATAAGCCACTTTGAAACAGGCTTATTAGAGTCACAACTCTAGCAATATAAGCCCAAACATGCCTTTGTTTCTCTTATATACAAATAACTTGTAAGCCTTCTGTATGCAAGTTAAGGCACTGTACATCACAGTACCTACAGGAATAAAGCAATTTATCTTTATTTTAAATTACTCAGAGATATTAGAATAGTGGTTAAAATAGCAGAAACAAATGCAGAACTTCCAAAAAGCTGTTGAGAATGGGTTAATATTCCTTTAATTTTGTCATTTCTCAGTTGTAGTATAATAATCCTCACCATATGACTCTTACAGGATAAATTAACAAATTATTTATCTCAATAATAATGATGAGTTTGATTGAATATCATGAAATGATTAACATAATCACTCCCAAGAATTTAATCACTTAGCTGAACTGAAATGTGTGTTAATAACTCTTTGATACATTATTTAACTCTGACATGCAAATACTATAAACAGTGTAAAAGTGTTATTAATGTTCAGTAGGAGAAATCCATTCCAGCTTAGAGAACAATGGCTTTATCAAAATGTATGTCTTCTTTGCTTTTTAAAAAAGGTTATAGAAACACACACATTACATATATATGTATATGTGTGTATACACACACACACACATATATATTCTAAAGTGTATGTCTGTGTACCACATGTGTCCATTGAAGAATGGAGTTAGCATGGAATCCCCTAGAAGTGGAGTTACAGGTGATTGTGAGCTTCCATGCAGGTGGTGGGAACTGAATGTGGGAACTCTGCTGAAACAGAAAGTACTCTTAACTGCCAAGCCATCTCTCTAGGCACAAAATATATAGTTTTTTGAGTGGCAGAAGAATTTCCACTAGGAAGGAGACCAGACATCCTAGATGGACATGGAGCTGTGGGTTCAGTCTTAAGTGCTACAAAAGAGTGTGACATCAGGTAGATGACTCAGTGAATGAAAATCACAAGCCTAGTGGTCTGAGTTGGATTCCTAGAATTCACATTAAAAAGCTGGATGCAAAAGCACACACATCTCTGATGCCAATATTCCTATAGGAAATACATGGCAGACATAGGAGAATTGCCTACAGGACCCCAGGCCAACTAGCTTGGAATGCAAAGTGCTGAAGGAAGAACATATTCATATCATTGTAAACATTTAAGTGAGCAGATCTGTAAAGGCAGAGAGTAGATTAGTAATTAGAAGAACCTGGGAAAGGAGTTGTGAATGGGAGTGGGTGATAGAAATGAAAAAAGAGTTTCTTTCAGATGTGAAGAAAATATTCAAAAATCTGCATTTTGTCAGTGACTCTTCCAACAAATGTACTCCAAACAAACCATTTGATTATGCAGTGAAGTGGGTGAATGCTACAGTAATCAAACTGCATTAAATAAACTGTTAAACAAAGAGAAAGGGCAGTGGTGTGCATGAATTGTCTATAGCAATAAATGATAATCCAAGTGAATAGATGCTGTGTGATAAAACTTTTCCCGGGAAGACACAACACACATGTCTACTCTCCCCATATAGGGATTCCATGACAAACCAAAATATGTATACTACCAAAGTCCAACTTGGTGAGCCAATGAGTCTTATTGGGATTACCTAGAGGAATATGGGTGAAGGGTTATCTACAGGAGAAAAAAGACTTAAAAAACAGGTATAACACCAAAGCCCACCCCAGCATGGGTGACAGCTCATAAAATCTGGAAATTGGGAGCATACTGCTTAGTCTGCAGGCAACTCAACAGATAGGAGATGTCCTTTCCATGTAACTCTGTTGGTCTAACTCTCTTCCAGACAGCTTGGCTGATTTCTTCTTCTTTTAGGCAGCTGATTTGGTCTCTTAGGTTTCTTTTTCTTTTCCGTTATTTAGTCCTGGGAAGGAGGGTCCTAGTGAAACTGGTTAGTTTCAGGTACTTCCTCGAGATATTCTGAGTTGTTTATCTTCTGATTTACAAAACTTTCCTGCAGGAGGCAATGCATCAGTCTCAGAGTAAACTGCTACACAACATTAAACCAAAGCCCAACTGGAGAAAAACTGTGGAGCAGATAGTAACCTATATGCCTTTAGGGACTAGTCAATGTGCCTTCTGTTGTTCTGGCTTCTGATTTACTTCTACGGTGTCTAACACTGTTGTTGTTATTGTTTGTTAATGTTTTTCTCTTATTCAACTCTTAGGATATGATTGAATTATGTAAAACACAGTTCAACAGAATTATACTGATATCAGGTCATTGTGAATTGCAGCTGTCCAGCTTGTACATACTGACTACAATGCAGTAGAATGTGTTACTTTTATGTAGCTTCATTTTCGTTCCCTGATACCAATATACTCTTCACCCTTTTCTTACTACTGCTAATTGAAGTTCTATGTTCAGACTGACTCCTAATTATCTGTATGTGAGAGCATGATGGTAAAAGATGAAGAGGTGGAACTCTTAATTAGACTACTTAGAGCATGTCGTCATGTGCATGTACCAACATATCACTTTCTATCCCATAGATATAAACAATGATTAGGTGTCAGTCAAAAAAGAAATATTGGTTCAGGAAATGTAAGAAATAAATAACTGATTTGATCATTATCATTGCATGTACAAATAAGCCCATTTAAAATAATAAAAATAAAATAAAATATTGGAACATGTTATAAACCTCAGGAAAAAAAAAACCATACACACTGGTTTATTATTCAATAAAGGATATAATGAACAATGTAGATTAGCAGCTAATGGAGGTACATTGTGAGCTCTAGAAAAATCCAGAGCTTAGGAGCTTAGGAACTTCTGTTATCTTTTTTGTTGTTGTTGTTGTTGTTGTTGTTGTTGTTTTGTTTGTTTTTTATTTTTTGAGACAGGGTTTCTCTGTGTAGCTTTGCGCCTTTCCTGGATCTCACTCTGTAGTCCAGGCTGGCCTTGAACTCACAAAGATCTGCCTGCCTCTGCCTCCTGAGTGCTGGGATTACAGGCATGCGCCACCATCTTCTGTTATCTTACAGAGGATATCTTACCCCACCTGCATTTGGATGTTCACCAACCTGTATCTTTTAGGTTTTTTTGTTTTTTTTTTTCAAAACCAAGACTGTATCAGTGGGCATGATTAATATAGACTCAGTCAGTATCTAGCACCTATTTTTTGCCTAGAGAATAGAAGTAGAGATAAAATTTCCTGGTTTGCTTTGTCTGGTAACCACCAAAGAGTCCATCAAAAATTTCCAATCAGGACAATCAACCAGGAGCCTCTTGGCACTTCCCAGGCCTGAGCAGGTGTGTTAGTATTAATGGATTTTTCTGAACCTCTAAGAGGGCAAGGATGACAGCAGTGGCAGCAGTGAAGGGTAAGAAAGGCGATTTTAAGTTTCAGCTCTCAGCTACTGCTCTGACCTTTTGGGCTTTTAACTCTGCATTTGGCTCTGTGTTTCTTATTCAATAAGACAGTTACATCTACACAGGTGGAGGACACAGATAGCTCCCCCCAACACCTCAGGATCTGGGGATAGGCACAATCAACCAGGAGCCCCCCTGGTGCCTCTAGTGTTAGGCAGTTGGGCATCCTTATACCAAGTACCCCTGTGATTCCTAGGCGCAGGCATGAGAGAGAAGAAAAGCAACCGCTCTGCACCATGCCTTGTATCTGGGCTTGGAAGGACTCAAACATGTGCTACCTGAGGCTCAACTAGAAGCACTGGCACTGGGCAGTTGGGCACCATTATGGTGAGCATGTATAGGCTGAGGAAGTGGAATACAAAGAGAGGCAGAAAGATTCATGGGTTGGGGAGAGAGGCAATTCTAGAGAGGATAGGGTGGTGAGGAATGAGCTAACATGAATGGTCAGCTGACTACCCAAGTCCAAGGTGATGTCCAGGTCAAGGGCCAGGTCTTAGTCTGAGGTCTTGAAGTAGCCAAGGGGGCCTGTGTTGATGTCTGTGGCCTTGTGTCATCACCGTGCTGATCTGGGTGGCCTGTGCTGCCACCTGGGGCCATGGGGACATCTGACCCTACATGTTGTCTAGGACCATGTCTGAGTCTGTGGTCCTGCCACAGCTGGGGTCTAGGTTGATGTCAGTCAAGGTTGCCACTGAAGGTCACACAGATGCCTGGGGTCAAAACTGCAATCTGTGACAATCTTGGTGTCTGTGTGCTGTACTGCAGGGCCAAGACAATTTGAGTGGCCAGCACTGTCACCTGGAGCCACCAAGGGCTATGTTTGGGTCTGTGACCCTATATGCATCCAGGGTCTATGTTGATGTGTGTAGCTCTTGATACCATCAAAGGCCATGCCAATTCCACCTGGGGCCATGTTGATATCCAAGGGCCATGCCTATCTTGGTAGCCTATACAACCACCTAGCTCATGGTGACATCTGAGCCCATGTTGCTTCTTAGGCCCATGTCCAGGTCTGTGGTCGTACCATTGTTGGGGGCTGTATTGGTGTAACTGGCCCATGTTGCCAGCAAAGATCTCACAAAAACCTGGGGTCTAGGCTGCAACCTGTGGCCATAAGGATGCCTGAGGGCAATGCCACTGGGACAGTGATTATCTGAGGGGCCTTCACTGTCACCCAGGGCCATGGTGTCATCAGGGCCAAGGCTGCTGGTGAGGGCCACGCCTGGGTATGTAGTCCTGCAGCAGACAGGGTTTTGGTTCATGTCCATGGCTCCTGTTACCACCAAGGGCTTTGTGGATTCCTGCGGTCTGATCAGCCACCTGAGATCATGTCAGTGTATGAAGAGCATACTGCTACTGAGGCCATATTGATCTGGGAGACCTGTGCTGCCATCTGGAGCAATGGAGGTCTTCAGGCATGGGCTGCTGCCTAGGGCTATATCTAGGTCCATGGTCCTGCAGCAGCAGGGGCTAGGGTGATGTCTATGACTCCTGTTACCACCAAGGGCTCTGCAGATGCCCAGTGTCTGGTCAGCCACATGAGACCATGTTGGTGTCTGAGGGCCATGCTACCACCAGGACCATACTGATATGGGTGGCCTATGCCACTCCTGGGGCCATGGTGGCATCTGGGCCCAAGCTGCTGCCAAGGGCCATGCCTAGATCTGTACTCCTGCTGCAGCTGGGGTCTCTGAGGATGCCCATGACCCATATTAGCACAAGGAGTCACTGGAACCATGTTGTGCTGAGCTATCTCTGCCCTTCACTGATCTTGGTATAGCTGCTCCTGTCCCTCAGAGGAGAGCTGTCCCCTGAACTCAGGAAAGATGACTCTACCCCTTACCATAGGTGTGCACCTCATCAACTGTAGCACACAGGAGAGAGGGCCATGCGCTCTGCCTGGGCAGCACACTGGAGCTGACCCTGTTGTCAGGGGAACAGGTGACAGCCCTGAGGAGGGTATGAGAGTAGCAGAGGTGATACTCCTCCACCCATTCCCCCTCAACACCCTAGCAATCCAGAGAGAGGGTCCTGCTCTTCACCAGGGCCAAATAGTAGAGCTGGCCCTGGTGATATGAGTACAGCTTCCATGGTGAGATCATTATTCTGTTTTGTTTGTTTTGGTTTTGGTTTTTCTTTTAAATTTTGTTTTGTTTGGAGGAGAGGTTGCAAGGGCAGAGGGTAAATGCGAGGAGATGGGGAGATAAGTGGAATCAGGATGCATGATGTGAAATCCACAAACAAAAATAAAAGTTAAAAAAAATTCCAAGCAGAAAAAATGTGACATTTAAATTCATGAGGAATCTGGGGACTATTTTGTAGACTAGGGCCTAATTTGACACAAACTAGGGTTACCTTGCAAGAGGGAACCTCAGTTGAAGAATATCCTTCATCCAACTGGATTATAGGCAACTTTGCCAGGCATTTTCTAGATTCATGATTATGTGGAAGGGAACAGCTCGCCATGGACAGTGAATCCCTGACTAATGGGCCTGGGGTGCTAAGAAAGCAGACCAAGCAGGACATGGATAGTAACCCAGCACCCAGCATTCTTCTACGGTCCATGCTTCAGCTCCTGCCTCCAGCTTTCTGCTGTAATTCCAGCTCTGACTTCCCCTAATGATGGAATTTAATGTGGAAGTGTAATCTAGAAATACCCTTTCCTCTCCAAATATTTTTGGTCATGGCATTTATAACACTAATAGAAAGCAAACAAAGATAGATACACACAATTTTATATATTTTATTATATAATCTATGCATTCATTTATACATTATATAGTTTCCTATTTTTTCACAAACTATATATTTCAGAAAACCAAGAAAATACGCATACTTAGTAAGTGCATACAGTACGCATGGTACAATTGTTTTTATATGTTCACATTCCATGTTTATTCTTATAAAAATTATACAAAGGTTTTGCTCTTATATTCCAGACTAAAAAAATGAAAAACTTGATGATAATACAGTCAAATGGGTATCTAAGCCAAGTTCTGGGCATTTACTATGAACTGGCACTACTTTGAACTATTCAGACATAACAGCTTTGCTACTGTCATCAACTTTATTCTGGGCATTATTTTGCCTTTAGATAGGCTCTCACTGTGTATTTCAATGCTGGCCGGAGTTGTGCAGTTCTTCTTGCTTTACCTCTGTGATATTATTTGTGAACTACCAAGCCTAACCATGATCTCAATTTTAACAGTGAATTGAACAGCAATGGAAGAGTTTAAGGAACTCATTCATTTTTGAGGTGATATACTGAATATGTAACTATCAAGGCTATTTTTCTTTTATTTTAGCATGAGACCATCATTTTGAATATGTAACTAATTTGCATAGACATTTTAAACAGTGTCTAGGCCAGTGATGGGGAGGTGGATAATGAACCTTTGCTTGGATCTTGGTCCCATGCTGCAAGTGGTTTTCTTTTAGGTGGAGAATCTCCTGCCTCCTTTTGAGAATTTTAGGCTCAAGTGAGCAAATAATCGCCAATATAATGAAGTGTTATAAAAGTGTAAGCCATTATAACACAAACTAGGTCAGAATTACTAAATCCATGAAGTTTTATAACACCCACTCTGCTCATTAAGGGAGCAGTGTGGTTTCAAATCAATAATTTACTGTGTATTTAGCCTGTGTGGGTAGGTGTGGAAGACCAGAATGTCAGGGTCTGAAAACTCAGATCTATGTACTTGCCAGTATGCAGAATAACCTCAGGCAGGTCCCTTGTCATCTGCATTTGCAAAATTAGGAACATATTACTGACCTAGTTTGTAGAGAAAGGACACTGATAAAAAGTAATTATAAAGTACCTTACAAGTGGTTTGTGCACTAACTATGGTAGCAGAGTTCTTGAGCTTCCCTTTCTTACATGGAACTTGTAAAATTACAGACTTTAAACTTGAAAAATTTGACAATGAAGTAGAGCGATTGAGAGAGGTACTAGGAGTACTTGGGATTGAACTCGGGGCCTTTGTGCTACCCAATAAATGTCATTGATCTATAAGCCCTATCCTAGAAGTAATTTTTAAAGTATAAACACTCCTTATACTCATGGTTAGTGTTTTCAAACAGTTGTGGTTAACTTGAACTTGACAAGGGAAAAGAGTTTCAGTGAAGGATTGTCAACTGCGAGGTGTCTATGTGTATGGGGGGAGAGGGTTGTCTTCATCAAGTTAATTGATGTGTTAAGATCTAACCCATTGTGGACAGCACAAATTCACTAGGAGGTTTACATGGAGTGTACAAGTGGACAACCAGGGTGTTTGGCCATCTGATCACCAGACTAGGTCAGTTCAGGCTTTCTCTCGACCATTGCCGGGCTTATGCAGAGATGCTTTGCTCATCCTGGAAGGAGGGAACTGGCCCTGCCTGTACTGAATCCACCAGGTTGAGCTGAATCCCCAGGGGAGTCTTGGACCTGGAGGAGATGGGAATGGAGGGGAGGGGCTGTGAGGGGAAGGTGGAGACGGGCAGGAGAGGGGAGGACAGGGGAACCCATGGCTGATATGTAAAATTAAAACACAAATATAATTAAAAAAAACTTATCAATTAAAAAAAACAAAAAAAACAAGTGGACAAACAGAGCTGAGCACAAGCAAGCAAGCAAACAAGGAAGTTTGTACTCATTTCTCTCTGCTCTTAGCCAGCATTGTGATATGGACAGCTTTTTGAAGTTCCTGCCCAAGATTTCTCACAATGATGGAATGTAACCTGAAATACACCCATACACCCCTTTTACTCTTAAGCTTCTTTTTGTTGGGGCATTTTATCATAGCCACAATAAAATGAAAATACCGTCCTTACTTTAGTAGACATATAATATACACATATGAAGGAAATATTGAGGCTCTTGTTCATGAAGAAAGTAACCTCAAAAACATGTGCTAAGGAAGAAGTTACTAAAAGTTATGCTTTTGTTTCATGGTTTTGTCCAATGAATGCAGGAAGAAACAAACATCACTACACAAAAAAGGAAATAATAAAAATGGGAAGGAGAAGCAAGACTTCAGCTATCACCCTTTGCAAGTCCTTTCAGTCAGAAAAAATAGTAGACATGTATTGAGTTTCCATTACAGGGGGAACAGCTCCCACCAAAGGCCCATAAATTTATAGTAAGTATTTCCCATGTGGGAACAAAACTCACTCTGCATCTGGCTTTGTCATCTCTGACCACAGATCCCTGTATGTGGACAGTCAGAATGGCATATTCACTCTCTTAGAGTTGATTTTGAGTAAGAGCTGTTTTACAATCACATAAACACTAGAATAAACAGGTGGTCTGTAATTCAATGGTCATGGTAAGGCAGTTCCCAGTATCTTAATGCTGATGATTTTGCAAAAATGGTGGAATGACAATTTGAGGTGCCTGGAGGTAAGGAGGACATCAGGAGAACAAGGCCTTCTGAATCAATTAAGTAAGCTACATATGAGCTCAGAGAGATTGAAGCAAGGCCTACATGGATCTATACCAGGTCCTCTATGTGCATATTATAGCCTTTAGCTTAGTATTTTTATAGGACTCCTGATTGTGAGAATGAGTGGGTCTCTGACTCCTGTGCCTGCTCTGGGGACTCTTTTCTTTTTATTGTGTTGCTGTGTCAAACTTCGATAATAGTAGTTTTTGCTTCATGTTATTATATTTTATTTTGTCATGTTTGTTATTCCTGAACAGCCAATAGCTAGGCAGGAGAAACAATAGGCAGGGTTGGCAGGCAGAGAGAATAAATAGGAGGAAAAATCTGGGAAGAGGAGATAGGGGAGCAAAAGGAGAAGGAGAGGAGGATATCAGGGGTCATCCACCCACCTACACAGCAAGCCACAGAGTAAGAAGTAAAGACAAATATATAGAATAGAGCAAGATAAAAGCCCAGAGACAAAAGGTAAAAGGGATAATTTAAGTTAAGAAAAGCTGGCTAAAACTAGTGGAAACACATGAACTGTGAACCAATAACTGAGGAGCCCCCATGGAACTGGACCAGGGCCTCTGGATAAGTGAGACAGTTGATGTGCTTGAACTGTTTAAGAGGTCCCCAGGCAGTGGTACCGGTCCTTGGTGCATGAACTTGCTTTTTGGAGCCTAGGGCCTATACTGAGACACTTTGCTCAGCCTTGGTATAGGGAGGAGGGGACTGGATCTGCCTCAACTGAATCCACCAGCCCGGGCTGATGCCCCAGGGGAGAACTTGCCTTGGAGGAGGTGGGAATGAGGTGTGGATTGGGGGGAAGGCCTAGGGGTGGGAGGAGGGAGGACAGGGGAATCCGTGGCTGATATGAAGAATTAAATTAATTATATGATAAAAATATTTATAAAAAAAAAGAAAAGAAAGAGCTAATTGAACTGGAGTAGTGATCCAATAAAAAAAAAAAAAAAAGAAAGAAAAGAAAGAAAAGCTGTCTAGAAACAAACCAAACTAAGGCCTGGCATTTATAAGTAGTAATAAGTCTCAGTGTGATTTCTTGGGAGCTGGGTGGCAGAATACTACATAGGCTTATAGTAATGATCAGTCCGATTCATAGAAAGAGACTGCTTTAATAAATGGAGTGACTGGTATAACTGGCGAGGGGGGCGGGGCGGCGGGTGTGTCTTGCTGGAGCACAATGAGGATAGAGAGAAGTAGATGTTCCTCTAAACCACATGTTAAAAAAAAATCTCCATGTTCTATGAGAGCAGATATCAAACGAATATCATAATGCAGGCTGAGGTGTTACTAGTCCAGAAATGAAGCTTAGGGTCACTTCATCTGCTTTAAAAAAAAAAAATGGCCAGTTGACATGATCAGAGCCCCGGGGTAGAAAATGAGGCACCTGCCTCTGGCAAAAGAGAAAAAAAGAAAGGAGGAACCTCCAAATTTAGGAATCGAGATAAAGAATTTCGCACGGATGAAAAGAATGCATACACCCTCAAAGGTGTTTTTACATTTTTTTAAAAAAGGCGAATTTACATAAAGAGGTACCTGTTCTTTCCCATGCATGGCTTACTGCATCTGTTTCGAACCCATTCCAGCCCAGTCAATTCCAAGTTCTGCAGGGCTTTGTGCTACTTGTTTCTCAGTGCTGGGTTTTGGTTTTCTAACTCTTATATGTTCAGGGAGGCTACAGGTAAGAGATCTGCTTAAGATCTCCAGGGAAGAAAAGAACGGGAACTCACTGCTCTCAATGAATCTTTGTCCTCACATAGACAGAAGGACCTGGTGTGTTACAGCTTGTCTGTGTCCACGCTGTAAGCAACGCTGCATCTTAACCTGTTGCTCCAGTCCTGAAGCTAGATGTTTTCCCCAGGTCTGCAGGTCGACAGAGGCAATCCTGTCCTGCAGACTGCCCATGGGTGCAGTGCTTTAGTGGGGCATGGATTGTGCTTCGTTATTTTAAACTCCAACTTTTCATCGTAGACCTTTGTTTTCCTGACAACACCAAAAACTGTCTAATAAATAATCTTTTATTAGGTACCTTCTTCATTTCATTGATAAGGACCATGCTTCCTAGTTTCTGTCTCAGTTGTACAAAAATTACTTACTGGCATTCTTGATCAAATGAACATGGTCTGAGAAAAAAAAAATAAATGAGTCAGAAAAGCTCTGGTTTCTATAAATCACAGAATTTATCATCTAGTATTGGCATAGCAAATTGGTTGCATTTTGTGCGATTTTTTTCCTCCAAATTCTATAACAAGAAAGCTTTGGAAATCATTTCCAGAGAGAGGAAGATATTATGGTCTATGCAAAGATGAACTCAAAAGGGAGTGGCGACAAGCAGATTCATACCTGCTGGTTTCTACTCATCTCTAGAACCCATGACCTCTTTACCTATATTTCTAGCCATGAGACACTCATTTCTCTATAATGTCAGGGTGACATAAATAGAAAACACATAATGGAAAGTTAAGCCCTTTCTTATAACAATAGTCATCTAGTCTAAGTGCTTCAGCTATTGATAAACACATGTCAGCATTTACCTATTTATTCCATTGGAGAACATTGGGTAACTCCTAAGTGTTTTGCCCTCCAGGCTGACATTAAAAGTTAATCACCACCACATGGGACGGGCCTCTAGAGACTCTGACAGTCTTCAACTAGTATCTGCAACTCATGCATCTCACATTAGCTTCTGAGTTGCTTACCTCATCCTCTGACAATAGAATGTTTTCTCTGTAAGCAGAGGCTCACACAATAAAATACCCACATCACTATTAGTGTGAGTAGTACATTGAAAAAGGACAGTTACTACAAGAATGACTTAAAGCCTTGAGTTACATTGTTAAGGACAAAGAGCCATGGCATATGTGGCCTCCAATGTAAATGCATGACTGCAATTTGATACTCCCAATAACACAAAATATGTGATTCCCATGGCTCAGTTTTTCAGTCATACTTTATTTCAATTTAAAGTTTAATTAGTATATGCTTTTTAATTAATGTGTTTTTTCACTGTTATTATTTATATATATTATAAATTATATATATTATTTATATATATATATATGAATAGTTAAATTTTGGTAACTATTATATTTCATGCCAGGGACCACACCTGCTAATTCACTAAGCCCATCATTAAGTACATAGAGAGCCTTCAAATACAGTTGTAGTGAAGAGGGGGTTGCAGCTAGTAGCTAGAATGAGCAAAGGGTTAAGACAAAGTATTTGGAAGGGAGGTATTAAATAATTATGGTAGAAAAAAAGAGAAAACCACTGGTGTCCTGGAGAATAAAATGATTTATAAAGAAACAAAGAAGGTAAGGAAGTAAAATTTCACATGACGGATTGAATCGGACCAGTAAAACATCTGAAAATCTACTACTTGCATCAATGTCAAAAAATCCAAAGTGAGCAGGTGATCTGAGCGTGCAGCTGACATCCATTTTCACACTTGCTTGGTCTATAAAATACTTCTTTAGCTTTCTTGAACAAAGACACCACAGTGGGCTACACAAGGTGTAGCAAAAGCAGAGGAAACTTCCGTCTTCTCTGCATGCGTTAGTCATTCTCGTCCTCGGAGCCTGGGTCTTAATTGCCTTGCCTGTCTTATTAGATTGAAAACCCACTGGGTCGGGACCATCACTACTAAGGTGTGCAGCACTGAGCTTGGCAGGTGATCAGCACTCAATAAATGTCTATTGTGACTATAAACCGATGTATAAATCTCAGAAATAGGCATAATAATGGACCTGACAGATTAATGCCTGAGGCTATTTTTGTACAGCAGCATGGGCTAGCCAAATCAAAATCAGACACCTCAGATTCAATTCTTCTCAGTTTTGCATGTAATTCTCAGTCTCTCGCAGTTTTTTTCCTGTGACAGTCAGGAAGAAATGATAGTCAACTTTTCAACATAATTGAATTAAAGAGCATTCTCTTACCCCTCTTCTCTCTTTTTGGCCCCCCTCTCCAATGCTGTTGACCCATTATGTAGATGCCATTGCCTTTTCATTATTGATGGAGGGGTTTCAGATTCTGTTACAGATATTGTACATGGTATATATTCTGAACACTTCATTTTTGTGGTAGAGTTTTTTCCTCAGAGCCTGAAGCCAAGTGAAAGGAACTCCTGGTCGAGTGGTGCATGCCCATTTTCCTACCACCTGGGGGTGGTAGGCAGGAGGAATTACATTTAAGAGACCTCATCTCAAAAAACAAAGGACTAGGTGAATTTAGGTCAGTGGTGGGGTGTTTGCTTAGTGTGCCCATGACCTTAGGTTCAACATCCATCAAAGCAAAAACACAACAACCATAAATATCCAGTCGTGTTTGTTTATGTCCTTTCCAGTGACTGAGGCAGAATCATTGCTATTTTCCTTGGATAATGTCACGTCCAAAAGACTGGGGACAAATGGGTAATTGTGGTGTCTTTTGGCATAACAAAAAAGGGCATTTCTACCTTTCTGGACTTAAGCCTTTCTGGACACTGACAATGATGCCCCAATTTCAGCTAAGAAACAGTTACAGAAGAGATTATATCGTGACTTATCAACAAAAAAAGTCTGGAATGTCAGTTCCAAAAGAAACTGGGGACAAATGGCTAACTATGTTGACTAATAGAATGCCAAAAAGCATGCTGGCCTTCAGGATCTCTTAGCATCTCAAGTAACTATTATAGAGTCCATGCTGGCATCCTGGTTCCTTTCAGCTCTCCTCACCCCTTCCCATACACTAAACTTCTTCAGTTCATGGGTTTCCTTTCTCCCAGCTTTTTTCCCCTGCCATTTTGGTCCTGTGCTCTTTAGTTCTCTGGGCTCTTGGCTCTCACTTGGTTACCTTTCTGACTGACTCCCCCCTCCCCCGCTCCTGGCCCATTTCAGTCTCATGGTCATGTTTATTCTATTACTTTCTCTTTCTGCTCTGGACTCTTCCAGAGGCCTCTGACTGTGCTCTCCCTCATCTCTACAACGCAAACCTTCTCCTCAATCATACCTTGGAACCGTCATATATATCTGGTCCCAAAACTCCACTTTATACTGATAGCTGATAAGCATTCGGAAAAATCAATGAGTTAATCAGGTTCTTTTCAAGGAAAAAAAAGTAATGTTGTGGGTAGAACTTTCCAGAATAGGAAAGACAACCAAGGACAATGACAATATCCTATGCTGTTTGGGGAGCACATTCTTTTCCTCTGACTAGCAACTCCAGGAGTAGTTTCCCATGCTTGGCACTGGCGTTTGTTAGATTAGTGCATGGCTCCTGTGAACATCATCATCACCCCATGTGATATACAACAAATCTATCTATCTATCTATCTATCTATCTATCTATCTATCTATCTACATATACATATACAGAAAGCATGTGATTTTTATCTTACCTTTGTCTCTCCTGTTCCTCTCCCTCTACATTACCCTTTTTTTCTCCTCCTAAATTAAAGTGTGCCTCCATTATTGCCACTACCCTCCTCACAGTACCTATTTCCTACTAGTTTCCTCTCATCCTTCTTCTCACAGTCTCTTTCTACTTTCCTGGCTTCTTAGGAACCTTCAGAGTATCTGATATAATCTAAGGATGCAGAGTTAGGACCCACAAGGAAGAGAGAACAAGCAGCATTGTACCTTTAAGCCTGACTTATTTCACTCAGTGTATCTTCCACTTCTATCCATTTACCTGCAAATTTCATGATTTCACTTTTCCTTATGGCTGAATAGTATTCCATTGTGTATATGCACAATATTTTTTATTATCTATTCATCATTTGAAGGACATTTGGGTTATTTCAGTTTCCTAGCTCTTATGAATAGGGCAACAGAGGGAAAGAAAGGATTATTTTTTAACAGGTTTTTAAAGATTTTTGAAAATGAAATAGGATAGTCTTCAAATTTCAATTTTTACTTACTTAATGTGCCAGCTCTATCTACCAGTAAGATAAGATTATGAGCAGTTGTCCTTTAAAAAGATTTATTTTTATGCTTCTTTTCCTGGCCAATGAGTAAAACAATCATTCAATTTAGATTATACAAATTTGCAATTTGATCATTGAAATCATCTGAAAGTTTCAAAACAGTTTTAATTACTCCATTTTATTCCTGAGATAGTTGGAATATGTTCAATAACTCCTTTAGAACCATTCTTTTGTAAAGATTATTAAAAAGACAAACACACTCGTTATCACAAGAAAAAAAACAAGGAAATGAGAGAAAATCAGGGATGAAGACAGGGCTAAAAGCAAACTTTGATCCTCTATTAGCCATTAGAAAACAGGAGGCTTCAAATTTTATATTACTCAAATTAAAAGAGATGAGATATATATGATGACATAATCTGAAGAGAGCAGTCCAGTTTTCTCTATTATTGTGATATTCCAGGTTATTTTGCCAGAATATTTCCAACTATATATTGTTTGTACAAAGAATATTTTAGGTAAATGTTACTTTGCCAAACACATTTATAAAATTTGTCATGCCCCATGTTTTCATATAGAATATTTTCCTTCAAAATAGGTGAAAACAGGAAATTCGAGAATAAAATGAAAGAACTTCTATTCTTTCTGAGACTGGGAAAGGACTTCTTGGCAGGAATGATGATGGCCAAGTCTTATAAAACCAACTCTTGCTAATTTTGTTTTTAATGAGATTGTCTGCTGCTTCTTTTTTTTTTCCAAGCAAGAAAGGAGGATGATTATAGTACTTTCCTAGATACTTGGATCTTCAAAACCTTTGTTTTCCCTAAAGTTCCAAACCATAAGAAGCCCATCAAAATTCCCTCCAGCATACAAACTTCAGCTTGTGATATTTATCTTGTACGGGCAAATGCTTAAAATGATCATGTTTTGACCTTAGAGGTTGGTAATATGGCAACATAATTATATAACTCTTAATTTACCATGCACATGCAAATAATTTAAATAATATGTGCACACATGCTTTGTTGATGAATCTTCCATCATAAATATCCTGCTGCTACTGCTGCCTCGGTCTTTTTTCAGGCATGTATGAATGTAAATGATCATCAAAAGATAGTTGGCATTCTTTAGAGGTCATGAGAGACATGGGTATCAGCTGAGAGACTGCACATACAGTTCATTTGCTTTGAGCAGTCATTGGTGGCATAAACTAATTAATGACATAAATGGGAGTCATTTTTTCCTTTTTTATTAATTTTTTATTCATTTTCCATACCAACTATAGAGTTCTCTCTCATCCTTCCTTCCATTCCCTCCTAGTCTCCCCCATTCCCTACTCCTGATCCCCTCCCCTAAAAGGGTAAGGCATGGTAAGTCAACAAAGCCTGGTCCATTCAGTTGAGGCAGACCAAGCCCCTCTCCCCTGCACCAAGGCTGAGCAAGTCCTCCCACCATAGGTAAAAATGGGCTCCAGAAGGCCAGCTCTTGAATCCTTTGTGCATAAATGGGATTCTTTAAAGTTAGTTTGTAGGTTTTCAAAAAGTTTTAGCCTGTATTTAGAAAGTGATCTCCGGTGCCAATGTGTTCAAGAGTACTTCCTACTTTCTCTTCTATCAGGTTCAGAGTAACTGGATTTATGTTGAGATCTTTGATCCACTTGGACTTAAGTTTTGTGCATGGTGACAGATATGGATCTATTTGCAGCCTTCTACACATTGACATCCAGTTATGCCAGCACCATTTGCTGAAGATGCTTTCTTTTTTCCATTGTACATTTTTGGCTTCTTTGTCAAAAATTATATGTTCATAGGTGTGCAGGTTAATGTCAGGGTCTTCAATTCGATTCCATTGGTCCACATGTTGGTTTTTATGCCAGTACCAAGCTGTTTTTATTATGGTAGCTCTATAGTAGAGCTTGAGGTCAGGGATTGTGATGCCTCCAGAGCTTGTTTTATTGTACCAGATTCTTTTGGCTATCCTGGGTTTTTTCTTTTTCCATATGAAGTTGAGTATTATTCTTTGCAGATCTGTGAAGAATTGTGTTGATAATTTGATGGGTATTGCATTGAATCTGTATATTGCTTTTGGTAAGATCGCCATTTTTACTATGTTAATCCTGCCTATCCATGAGCATGGGAGATCTTTCCATTTTCTGACATCTTCTTCAATTTCTTTTTTCAAGGACTTAAAGTTCTTGTTATATAGGTCCTTCACATGCTTAGTTAGAGTAACTCCAAGGTATTTATATCATTTGTGGCTATTTGTGTAAAGGGTGATGTATTTCTGATTTCTTTCTCAATCCTGTTTGTCTATTGTATATAGGAGGGCTACTGATTTTTTTGAGTTGATCTTGTATCCTGCTATGTTGCTGAAGGTTTTTATAAGCTGTATCAGTTCCTTGGTTGAATTTTTGGGGTCACTCATGTATACTATCATTTCATCTGCAAATAGGGAAAGCTTGACTTTTTCCTTTCCAATTTGTGTCCCCTTAATCTCTTTCTGTTGTCTTATATCTCTGGCTAAAACTTCAAGTACTATATTGAATAAGTATGGGGAGAGGGGACAGCCTTGCCTTGTTCCTGATTTTAGTGGTATTACTTTGAGTTTCTCTCCATTTAATTTGATGTTGGCTGTTGGCTTGCTGTAGATTGCCTCTATTATGTTTAGGTATGTTCCCTATATTTCTGATCACTCCAAGAACTTTATCATGAAGGGGTGTTGGATTTTTGTCAAATGCCTTTTCTGCATCTAGTGAGATGATCATGTGGTTTTTTTTCTTTGAGTTTGTTTATATGGTGTAGTACATTGACAGTCTTTTGTATGTTGAACCACTATTGCATCCTTAGGATGAAGCCTACTTGTGGCACAGACACTGAGAGAAACAATCAATCAATGGGACCTGTTGAAACTGAGAAGCTTTTGTAGAGTAAAGGACATGGTCAACAAGACAAAGTGACAGCCTACAGAATGGGAAAAGGTCTTCACCAACCCCACATCTGACAGAGGGCAGATATCTAGAATATATAAAGAACTCCAGAAGTTAGACATCAAAATGCCCAACAATCCAATTAAGAAATGGGCTATAGAACTAAACAGAGAATTCTCCACAGAGGAAGTTCAAATGGCTGAAAGACATTTAAGGAATTGCTCAACATCCCTAATTATCCAGGAAATGCAAATCAAAATGACTCTTAGATACCACCTTATACCTGTCAGAATGGCTAAGATCAAAAACACAGAAGAGGGCTTATCCTGGAGAGGATGTGGAGCAAGGGGAACTCTCCTCCACTGCTGGTGGTAATGCAAGCTTGTACAGCCACTTGGGAAATCAATATGGTGCTTCCTTAGAAAATTGGGAATCCATCTCCCCCAAGACCCAGCTATACCACTCTTGGGCATATAACCAAGGAATGCTCAATCATACCACAAGGGCATTTGCTCAGCTAAAAGTTCATATCAGCATTGTTTATAGTAGCCAGGACTTGGAAACAACCTAGATGCCCTTCAACTAAAGAATGGATAAAGAAAATATGGTACATATACACAATGGAGTACTACCCAGCAGAGAAAAACAATGACATCATGAGGTTTATAGACAAATGGATGGACCTAGAAAAAATCATCCTGAGTGAGGTAACCCAGACTCAGAAGGACAAACATGGTATGTACTCACTTATAGGAGGATATTAGATGTAAAACAAAGATGACTAGACTGCTACACAACTCCAGGGAGGCTTCCTAGAAAACGGGACCCTAGGAAAGACACAGAGATTGCCCAATGACAGAGAAATGGATGAGATCTACATGAACAACCTGGAAGACAGTGGGAGTAATGAAGGGCAAGGTTTGAGGGAAAGAAAGCTTAGGGGAGCAGGAGATCCCAGCTGGATCAAGAAGAGAAAGGGAGAACAAGGAATAACAGACCATGATAAATGAAGACCACATGAGAACAGGAATAGGCAGAGTGCTGGAGAGGTCCCCAGAAATCCATAATGATCCATCCTCTGTTTTCTGCTGGCAATGTTTGAGAGAAAGCCTGATCTGACCTAGTCTGGTGATCAGATGGCCAAACACCCTAACAGTCCTGCTGGAACTCTCATCCAATAACTGATGGAAGTGGATGCAGAGATCCTCAGCCAAGCCCCAGGTGGAGCTCCAATTGTCAAGAAAGAGGAGGGAGTGTAAGAGCATGAATTGTTGAGACTAAGATTGGAAAAGCACGGGGACAAATAGCCAAACTAATGGAAGCACATGAATTATGAACCAAAAGCTGTGGAGCCTCCAGCTGGATCAGGCCCTCCAGATAAGTGAAACAATTGAATAGCTTGAACTATTTGGGAGGCACCCAGGCTGTGGGATCGGGACCTGACCTTAGTGCATGAGCTGGCTGTTTGGAACCTTGGGCTTACACAGGGACACTTTGCTCAGCCTGGAAGGAGGGGACTGGACCTGCCTGTACTGAATCCACCAGGTTTAAATGAATCCCCAGGGGAGTGTTGGCCCTGGAGGAGATGGGAATGGAGGGGAGGAGCTGGGGGAGGGTTGTGGGGGTGGGTATGGGAAGGGGGAGGACAGGGGAACCCATGGCTGATGAGTAAAATCAAAACACAAATATAATTTTAAAAAAGGTTTTAGCCTAGAATCCTCTTAAAACGAAGTGTACAGTATGTAGTTTAAGAGCTATGCCATGGGAAAAGAAAAACATGAATCAGCATCCAGATAGTTTCCCTCAGTATGTACCTTGGGAAAGTCATGTAACTGAGTCATATGTGTATTAAATGAAATATACCTATAGCTATTTAGAACTCTGGTTTCCCATAAGAGATAGTGGGTAAGCAATTTGTATTGATATCCTTCACGTTTGTAGACAGAATAGAAATGCAAATGGACAATTCATATGGAAGAAGATGGGTACGAAAAATAGGAACAAGAAGGAGAAATATGAAATTTCAAGTCAGAGCACATGTCTGAAGTTGCTCTCTGGCTTCATCATATTTTTCTTTTCTTATGATCAGGTCTGGATTTTGTCAATCCCCAAATTGTTTTAGTCTTGTCTGTGTTATTCAGTAAATCACTTTATGTGCATTTAAGTAGTTTTGAAATGATACAGTTTAATCTGATGTTATTTTTAGCTGCACAGCTTTTCTTTCTGTGCTTTGTTCTTATTTTCATCTTTCTGGAATTTAACACTAGGGAGACTTTCACTTTTACAAACTCAGAGCAGTGTCTCTGTGGTTCCTAGTTTGTTTCCCTGATTTCTAGTCTTCTAGTTTTGGTGTCCTCTACATTCACTGCTCTCTCTCCCAGGGTCTACTGTCAAGGAAAGGATACAACCCTGGTACGGTGTGACTTAAGTCTGTGTACCTGTTACTTCTTGATCAGCTGATGAGTTTTAGACACCTTTTAATGATGCTTTTTCAAAGCTCACTAAATCAAACTAAGCAGAATCCTACTTCTTATTTCATATCAGCATCGTGTCTTTAAGTGTGATGCTTTTAATAGCAGTGACTGCTATTACATGAATCATACCATATGGCAATTTTATGTATGATTTTTTTTTATATGCTAAGCAAGGACCTTCTTAAAGAATCATAACTGTTAGGTCAAGAATAATTACAAAAAACATTCACAAATTGGTTGCTCTCTGCTTTCCCACCTATTGCCATTCAATAAAATTTTAATGAATTTAATACAGATCATCAAGTGATAAAAGCTCCATAGTATGCCTTCCACAGATTTTATGATGCTATTTGAATGGCTGGTTGTCACTTCTTTTTTTGTTTGTTTTTATTTTACAAGACAGGGTTTCTCTGTGTAGCCCTGGATGTCCTAAAACTCACTATGTAGACAGGGCTGTCTTTGAATTCAAAGAGATCTGCCTGACTCTGCCTTTCACGTGCTGAAATAAAAGATTGTGTACCACCACTGCCCAGCTAAGTGTCACTTCTTAAATGTTAGAGTAACTTTTCACTTTCTATTCCAAACCTAAATTGCCAGAAATTTAGTCCTTTATCTAAGGAATCTTGGATGTCTATTGATATGCCTTTAAAACAGCTCTATTATGGACAAAATAATAATAGCTAACATACATTGAGCATGTATCATGATGCAAGTACTTTTCAAATATTGTATGAATTAATTCTCTCAATAATGTACAGTAGAGCTACCGTTTCATTCCCATGAGATATCAAGGGTTTATTTAAAGCTATACAATTAGTAATTGGTAGAGCTAAAATGTGGATTTAGAAAATCTGTTGGTGAAAAACATTCTTTTAAAGTCCAGACATACCAACATTGAGGCAAACCACCCTTAGTTTTTAAGATCTCTCTAGCTGGGTACTGTTGCCACCACACCCATTCTGGCCTAACCCAACCAAGAAATCTCTCCTGGTGTTTTGTAGATTCCTGGTCCCACATTGTTGAATATGCTTACCCCAGAAAGGAGTCTCCAAGAACCTAAGCTGCATGTTTGCATATGCAAATTGTCAATTTTCTTTCTAGCATTCTTTAAATTATTTGCCTCAATGTTTGATGCTGTCTTAAGAAATTAGCACAGGAATGATGATTATATTCATTGCCACTAGCTATAATGCATCAGACTCCTACAGTGCAGCTTGAGGGACTTTGTAGATTTTCTTCTTCCCATTAATATTTAAGCTTGAGCTAAGGCAGACAAAACTGAATACATAACAAATAACCATCAAGGTTACTCTTTATGGGTCAAGCATAATGACAGCCTCAATTATTGTGATCCATTGCAATGGAGGCAATGGATTTTACTAAAAAACTATGCTGTTCTTCCTCCAGCTTTCTGCTTTTTAAGCATTAACAAATTAAATTTGGAATACTATTCAGCAATTGGCAAATGGGTAGAGTTGAGTTTTAGTTTTTGCTATTTTTTTCAGATCCATAATAAACCTTTTATTTACATTCACTGGACATCTTCCATCTGCCAGACCCTGGGCTGTATTATCTACAATGATAACTTTACCCATTCTCCATAAGCATCTGTGATGTAGGATTGATTGCTCTCCACAGTTTATGGCCAAAGAAACTGAAGCTGGTAAGTGTAAGGCTACTAGGTTTCATACCAAGGCAATCTGGCTCTACAACATGTGCAGATCTTTTATGTGTTATGCAAAGGAGATAAAATGGAGGCAGGGATGGATAAACTAGGACCCCATACCCACTTCAGAAGCTTCAGAATCATTTGGGAGAGATGGACACAGGACCTGACATATAACAAACATTCACTAACTAGACCAGTGAGTTATTAGTGAATGAGGCTATAGGCTGCACTAGTTAAAGACAAAGTCATTCCCTGTCCCCTGCCTATGTTGATATAATAGATATGGAGCAGCCAATAGAACTTCAGGTTGACACTAGGGATATAATCCAGTTGGAACAAGCCTTTCTATTATGCATGAAGCACCAAGTTTGATTCCCAGCACCATATAAACCTGGCATGATGATGCACACCTTGAATTTCAGCAGCTAGAACATGGAGGCAAAGAGACAAGAAATTCAAGCATTAGGACTAATAATCTCCCAGATAGCTCATCTGTATGTTATCATATGAATAAGAAACAAACACTCTAGGTTTTAAGATGTGAAATAAAGGTATCTGATCCTCTGGAGAAGATCCTGGACCCTTGAATCCACTTGAACATATCCTGTGCTAAACTGAAATAATGCTTGTTTGTTCTGACCTGTTCTTTGGTTGCCCCACATGCTCCAATACCTCATGCATGCCCAGGAGAAGCTAACATTTTATTTGTAGTCTGTGTGATACTCTACCACTTCTTTACTCATCTTGCTTTTTTATTTTCACATTTTTGTTATTACTTATTTTAATATCTCAGAAGTTCTCTGTCACCATTAGACTTCATTACAACAGATGCATCTTCTTTCTTAATGGCAGAGACAGGACAGCATTGTTTGCAAAGATTTTTCCCACCAAGCCAATTTTGCCCTTCTTAATGACCTTCATTTCATTTTTCAGTGCCTCTATTCCTTAAGACTTTTACCTCTTCAAGTGGGAGTTTGCATACATTTAATGTCTTCCAAAATAATGTCAGATATTAAGGATGACAGAGGTTGGTATCCAAATCTTTGGCTGTTATGGTTAGTAGTCAGTGCTGACATGATTGGATTTAGAATCACCTAGGAGACATACCACAGGCTGTTTCTGAGAAGACATTTCCAGAGAAGCTTACCTTAGGAAGGATAACCTATCCTTAGTGTGGGCATGACTCTCTTATGGGCTGGAATTTCTGATTTAAAAAAAAAAAAAAAAAAAAAAAAAACAAGGAGGAAGCCCCTGGGCACCAGAATTCATCTCTTCTGGCTACCTGACTGTGTACACAATGTATTGGTCTCATGTTCCTTATGGTGGCTTCCCCACCACAGTCAAACGACAACTATATTCTCAAATTGTGAGCCTACATTAACTTTTTTTCTTCTTAAAATTTTTGGCAAGCATTTGGTGACAGCAATGAGGAAAGAAATTAATATAATGCTTATGATATAGAATCATATGAATGTGAGGTTTTCTTCTGGTCAACCATGTGCCACTTATTGAGGTTCTTAAGGGAACAGTACAAAGAAGAACATGCTAGAAATCACCATACTTTATCTGGGATGACAAAGCAACCTGTTCACTAGAGCATTTCTGGACTTTGGTTGGAAATAAACCTAAGAACTTGGAGGAAACATGAGGCAATCTGGATTTTTTACTTAGGTTCATGCTCAAAATTCAGAAAGTACATTCATGACAGTGACCAAAGGGTTAGTCATTGAAGAGATCAACACAATACAGGCTATCCTATGATAAAAGATGGTTCTTGAATCCCATGCCAGGATCTCTTTTGTTGTGTGTTGCTCTGCTTTAGAGAGTATAGCACACCATTTTTTTCCTCAGAAAGAGCAACCTAAGTGGGGGGATGGGAGAATGGTCATCTTTCTATCTCCCTCACTTTGGATGCAATTTTCAAGTTTAATATCACTTGATTTTGACAATTCTTTAACATAGGTATTGTTATTATTTGTACTGAGGAGTTGAGCACATACCTTTAGCATTAAAGACAGAAGTGAAGAAGATGCAAGAACCATCAAACCAGGACAGTCAAACTCCAGCTCCTCAAGCTCCCAAGGAAGATATACTATCCTGACGGTCTTCAGGTATCACAGAAAGAGATAGACAGCAGTATTCCCAGAGGGTAGATAAAAAGCTTTGAAAGAGTTGGCTTTGTTCAAATAGGTCAATTCCTAAGAATAGGAAGGTCAAAACAGGCTAGGTTTCTGTCCCCCTGCTTTAGAAAAATAACCAAAACTTTGCAATAGGAACAAATGTATGTTTAGGATATTGAATTGAGTTAGCTATACTCCCAAACCCTTTAATTTTAGGGCATCTTGGAATCTCCATCTTAGATGGAAACCACTCTTCCTGAGGATGTTTTTATTATAATTTTTGTTTCTGTTTTTCTTCTCTTAAGTTTTCAGATATAAATGCTAAGTGCTAGATGTACATTTGCTGGATAGAATTCATGTCAGGACATGTCATATTATCCCTTGTCAGGACATGGGATAAAACTTGGGAATATCTGACTCCACTTCCATCTCTATAATTCGACAGCATTATTTCTTTATGCTTCCATGCCCACATCTGCTTTTTGTGAGGGTGCCCTTAGTTTAGTATATTCTCTCAAATGGTAACAAAGACATGACAGCTTTTGGGTTTGCACTGACTTCCAATCACTTAATCTTTGCAAAAACTCTGTTTTCATAAACCTAAGAATAATATGGAATGACCATGAAGTTGTGTGCATATATGCCTGTGTGTTTATATGTTTACTTAGAAAAAACCAAAAGCTAAATAACCTCCTGTGTACAGGATACTTACTGCTTTAGGGCACAATCTGTTACAGAACAGTTCAAACTGTTGCTAAGGCATCTATTGTCATAATACTTTCCAAGGCAGCCATGCTCTGGCTCATTCTGCATCTGTGAGAATGGTGATTTATTGCTAATACTAATAATCTTCCTTGAAAGCCATAGGGCAGCTAAGTCAAACATGTTTGAAGAGAATCTATCATTTTCTGTTGTTTGTTGTGGCTGATTAGGAAAACATGTTATTTTGTGGATAAGTATCCTTAGAAGTGAATGAACATCCTTAGTTAGTCAACTAAAGAAGCAATGTTTACATAGGCCTCTCTTATTTTAAATCCCTGTCATTTATTCTTCTACTTTCATTTCTGAGGATAGTAATATTTGAGGGATGACATCGTAGACATCATCATCATTACTACAAAGTTTTATTGATAATGACTAATCTCAGAGCCTTTAACTTTAAAAATGGGGGATATAGAAATTGGAGACCCTACATACACAGAAATCTAACTCTTTTCTTTAAAGAGGAAAGAACTTGGAAATGTTTCTGCTATCTTTTAACAACTTCTTGACAGAATACTACTTGTAGTAACACTAGGAGGGATTGACATTGATTGGGACACTGGAACCACCAGGCTGGACCACTGCTTTGAAATTCAGATGTTCTGATGATCAGTTGTGAATGAAGGTAGGGTGTCCCCAGGCAGCTGTGCTCAAGCTACTCAAGTTTCGCCCTCATTCAACTGTCACCCAGACTGATCCCAAGGTGAGGATTGGGCATGGGGATAGGTAATTAGGAAAATTTATTTCTGTATCAGGCCACCAAAAATTCATCCGATTTTTATTTTTCTTTGTGCTTTCTTCCTTTATCACATTAAATACTGCCTTCACCTCTCGATGCACAATAAGGTAAATGTGAATGGTAACAGCTCCCAGAGGTAATTGGTCTTCATTAGATGTAAACTGTCTGTCAAACAAATACTGTTCTAAATTGAGGACATTAGTTATCCCATGGGAAGGATGTTGATATGTATGAAAACAGTCTGAAAAGATAAGAGAGTGCTTTATCCTGCCTCTGTCTATAAGGGTAGCACAACCATTATCAGTGAAATATGAAGCCTTATAACTTCCTTGCTAAAGAAATATGGGTTCATTTTCTTAAAAAGTTTCTCTAAGTTTCTAATTTCATTATCATGGATATTAATGTAGTTTCCGTATTCACTGGTCTCTGGTGCAGATGGGGAAACATGGCATGTCTGAAATGTTGACCTTAGTGCTTGTCTAAGGTTTGGTGTTAGTCACAAAAGGTTGGTGATATAATTTCTACCTGTGAGGTCAGTTGTAAAATAACCCACTCACCAAATCTCCAAACTACTTCGATTTATTTGAGTTTTTTACTGAAAAAGGAAACATTTCTTAAAATGAAATGCTGTCATTTATTTAAGCTTGGATATTAGACAATGAATGCAAAAGGAAATATTACAAACAGAATACCCAGTTAATATGAAAAATTAAATGCATATAAGCTACCTAATTGTATACTGACAAGTATCACTCATAAGTATGTTATTATTCTATGTTTTGTTAAACAATGTCTCATAGCAAAGTTTGCCAAATCAAAGTTAAAGTGAATGTTTGAAAACTTTTAGGCTGGGGAGATGATAGTTCAGTCAGTAGTGGGTTTAGCTTACAAACATGAGACCCTGAGTCTCATCCGTATTATTCATGTTAAGAAAATTCCAGACAAGTTGGTGCATACTTATAATTCCAATGCTGAGGAGGAAGAGACAGGCCAGTCCCTGAAGCTCACTGGCTAGCCAGCCTAACCTAGGTGGCAAGTTCCAGACAAGTAAGAGACCTTGTGCAGGGTGCATGAGTAATGATACCCAAAGCTGTCCTCAAGCCTCCATGTGCACATGCCCATGTGCTTGTGCACACCTGTGTACACATGAGTGTGCACACACATGTACACTCACAAAAATAACAAAACTATTGAATTTTAATTGCCTATATGAAAAATAGGTTGTTGAATATATAATATATAATGGTATATGATATTGAGACAATGGGATATTCTACAAACTCTGCAGACACTGCAGGACTCTGGAATCATGCTTTCTAATTTCCTAGCTAAATGAAGCTGCCTGATTTCTGAGAGCTTAAGTTTTCTTTTCTGATGTTTTTATAATATTAATATTTGATAAAAGAACATTATACACAAGGTGACAGATACAGGGGCTTCCTCAATATATGGTGAAAGTTGTGTTGGCTGGATATTTCCTCAATGCATGGTGCAGTTTCCTCTGGAATCCCGCACTCAGTAGCATTTCATTCCTTCATTGCATCTGATCCCTTTTCTTTTCTATCAAGACAGAATAGGATAAACAGGACCTTGAATACACTTTTTCATTCTCTTTTTTGGAATATATATAACAATCCAACACACTTGCCAATACCTTAGGGAACTGAAAAGCATCCTGAGCTTGCTTTGTTGTTTTGTGTTTGTCTTTGTTAATATCTCAAAAGTATGGAGATAATTTTCTAGAGCCTGTGCAAGCTTGTTGGAGGCCTTTGCACCTCACAGTGAATAATGGAGGTAGATTAATAATGACAGTGATGATAGAATTTCATATTTTCACCTTTTTGTCCTTCGCCCTCTCTAAGTATTTCCCTCCTTAACTGTGTTCTCTATTATTTTATCCATTATTTTCCTCATGGTAACTCATGCTTTGTTAAAATATAGCCGAACTCTTCCTTTGGGTTACCATAGCAAATTGCATAAGAATTTACACTATAAATTATTCATTACACCCAATTTAGTATAATTATTAATTCCAGCATACATTGGTGCCTGATTGCATCTCAGTGTTCATTGCTGGATCTTGACCATGTTCTGCTGAAAATAATGATCTGTCAGGGCTAATCAGGGTCTAACAAGGCCTCCTAAAAGGTGGAAACATTTAATTAATATTGGTTTAATGCAACACTGATATATCCAGTTGTTACAATCTGTCAAAGATTCTTTATAAGGAAGCCCAAAATGTAACTGGTAATGAATTTAAGAGCTAGCACTAATATGCGAGCAATCAACATGTTTTCCAATTCAAGGGCAAATTGGGTTGTACTCCTCCCTAGATACATTTCTGCAACCCAAATCAGCTCTTCTTTCACAGGGCAGCTTTGCTCCCAACATCAGTTTTGGTTTTTCAAGCTTCCATGCCTTCTGCTCCCAGTGAGCCCTTCTTCACGTTAAAGATCTACGCTGTATTGTACATGAATGTTCCAATCTGTACTGCCTCCCACGTGGGTGTCATTTAAACTCAGAGTAAGTTGAGCTGAGAAAAGTTTTCAATTGAATATCCCCCTGGGATTTTAAGCTGTGTAGAATATGGCATTGATGCAGTGCAAAGTCTGTTGGATGAAAATCTCTGGTAGTTGAAATACCCACAGACCCTCATTCATGTATATGACCTAGTTTGGACTTAGATTTGGGGATCATTTGAAGCATAGACTATCAGTAGATATCAGATACAATGTTAATGTTATTACACATATTAAGCCAACTTTTTGGATTTTTTTGTGTGTGTTGAGTGTTCTTTGTATCAAAAATATCAGACACTATTATTTTTATATTTACACAATAAATTCCATTGCTGTGTTCTTTAATAATGGGAGATGAAACACATTAAATGATAACATCTCACTATTGACAGTAAATAATATGGTGGGAATTTTTAGTATAGTTGCCTTCATATAAGCCAATAGTCTACTCATTGTTAAGATACAAAACTTGAATTTAGAGGTTCATATCTAGTTAATGATTGAGAAGGAATATATTTAAATCTGCCTGGTCTTAAGTTCATTTTATGAAAAATTAACTCTAAATTACAGACACACAACACTTATTATTTGAATATCAAAACTAATTAAAATTTTATCCTTCCCAGCTTAGAACACAAGTGAATTTCAAAGCAACATTTTTGTAGCACACCTAAGGCCAAATTACTGAATTGTAACTATGAATTCAGCATATATCTATATCTATGTCTTTGTGTACTGAAATGAATCACAGTATAAATCTGTGCTTGCCATATTTCAACTCTTTACCTGACCTTCAGTGTCCTGTGTGGCTCCTAAAGCAAACATACAGAAGTTACCTTTACATGTACTTTTCGTTTGAAATTTATCAAAAGCATTTTCCCAGAGCTTGTTGGGAAAAGGCTTTCAGGTTACTGTTGGTTGCCTGCCTTGAAGGCCCATGGACTGTGAGAACCTCAGTAGCACTTTGAGGAGTCAAGTCAGTAACCACTGATAGATAGACACACACTATCATATTTTGCTCTGCAGATCAGTGAGCACAAGTTGAAGGTGTTCAGCACCACCTGAGGATTCATTAGTGTCTTCAAGGCTAACCTCAAGTGTAACAGTCCACTCTGCAACTCTTCAATACAAAACTAACTCACATGTAAAAGAAGAGGTAGGCCTATGTTTATAGATAACCCTTCCACTTCCTTCTGGGACCTCATTACACCTAATGTCACAGCATGTAGTTTCAGACTTTTTTTTTTCTGGAATAACTACTTCTTGAAGCTTGCTACAGTCTTTCCCCTACGCCCACTTATTTCCGCAAGTCTACTGGGTTCCTATAAAGTTGAGAGGGAAAGTCCCAGGAGGAGGAATGTGAGAGCTACAGCAGGAACAAAGACAAGAAGAGCTAGGCTGAATACTGAAAGAGATACCATAGAAACAGAAAGTGAAGCTGCAAAAAAGAAAGCCAGCCCCAGTGACTCCTCTCTGCACATGTATTCCATTAGCATTTTTCTAGGAAAACTAGACAAATTGCTTGATTACTCATTGACTAATCCATAACACCTATGTCTCAGGAAGTAATAATCAGAAGATACAAATAATTAACATCTCTCTATTAATTTATTTCGTTTTTATTTGTTGGTTGCCAAAGAGAAAGTTTTAGGAAGCGAAGTACCTAGTTGATAAATACACCCCTAGATGGACAAAAGGAAAAATGAATAATTTTTTACAAATACAAACATTTTCAATCATTCTTCATAGAATAATTGAATTACAAAGACAGGAGAGTATCTTGCAGACTTATTATCATTGTAGTTTTCAGCATTCTTTGTAGTGGGTAGCCATCCCAGCATTAGCCTGGAAGTTCCAACCCCCATTGAGGCTTCGGTAATGGTCATGCCCACAAGGTGGGGCAGAGGAAGGAAGCTGAAGACCCAGGATCGAGAGGAGAGGAGGTCTCTCTTAGTTCTGGGACTCTGGATGCTGGAGGTAGATCGACAGAGTTCTCGAGAGAACACCACCAGACTGTACCATACCTTTGCCAGACCCTACAACCTATCCCTTCATTTGTAAGTTACCCCACAAAATAAACCTCCCTTTTAACTACGTGGAGTGGCCTTAATAATTACACCAATAATTCTTAGCTGGGTGATATTGATTTTTACTTTTCTCTTTCCATGACTGTGAGTGCTAGGCAGTATGGATGAAGCTTCTAGTTAAACACCATTCATACTGGATGTCATAAGCATCAGTGGGGTCTTACCAACAGGTTGTAGAGGGAAACCAATAGTATTGGCAATAGTGTATAGTGGTTGGAGTGGGTTATGAGAAGTTTTTGGCCAATGCCTCATTCTAGATATTGGAATTTGTGCTTGTTGACATATGATGTCTCATTAGGGCACTATCTTCCCCATTATTTGGTGGTTCCATTTAATTTTCTTTCATAAGTATGTATATATTTTAGGAAACTTTTACAATAATAGGTTTCCATGTTGCTTTTCAGAAAGGCCTTTAGTGTTAGTCAACCCATGTCATGTCACCTTCTCTACCCTGTTCTTCCCATCCCTTCCTCATCTAATCTTACCATTCTAATTTTCCCTATATCTTTTCATAACGTTATGTTTTATTTTCCCTTCCTTGAAAGAACCCTCTTCCCCTGGTTTCCTACTACCTAACTAAGCTTTGTAGATATTCTGAAGGGAACAAACTTAGCTAAAGCGTAAAAGCTAACACCCACACGTAAGAGAAAGCATAGGAAGCTGTCTGTCTGGGTCTGAGTTATATTGCTCAGCAAAATAGTTTCTAGCTCAATTCATTTGCCTTTACATTTCATTTTGAACAGCTGAGTAATATTTCATTGTGTAAATAGACTGTATTAACCATTTACCAGTTGATGGTCATCTAGGCTGTTTCCAATTTCTGGCTATTATGAATAGAGCAGCAATGAACATGGATAAACCAGTGTCTCTATAGTAAGATGTAGAATCTTTGGGGTATATGTCCAAGAATGATATAGATGGATCTCGTCATAAACCTACTTTTAGCTTTTTGAGGTGCCCCCACTCTGATTTCCATAGTTGCTATAGCAATTTGCATGTCCACAGTAATAAATAATAAATGATATAAGTGTTCCCTTCCCCCCACACACCTACTGTCATTTGCTGGATTAATCTTGAACATTCTGGCAGTGGTAAGATAGAATATTGAATGCAAATTAATTTTACCTAATGTGACACAATGTGTTTTGCTTTTTTTTCTTTCTATATGCCTTAAATGTGCCATTTATTTTGGAAGGTGACTTTAGAGACACAAGAAATGGATGTCATCTTGTCTCTAAGTAGGTACTTCCTCCATTCCTATGCCATGTGAACACCACAAAGAGGGATATGTTTTAGGGAAAGACATATATATATATACAAAATGTTAGGGCATTCTTGTAAATCTCAAATTCATAGTTCAAGGTAGCCTTGTGTTTTCACCCTCAAGCATAAGAATTAGAACACTACAACACAAATGAAAGCAGAAATATTTAATCTTCAACTTCTGACTTCAGTGTGTAGGATTTGGAAGTGAGAGCTCAGTTATTATTAAGGTCCATTTTGGCTTATAGACAAAAGATTTCCTTGCATGGTATATGAAGCAGAAAGTAGGAGAAAAGACAAGGTAGAAATTAATGAATGCTGCTACAGGAAATTGAAGAAAAATGTCAGGAAGAGATATAAGGTGATCAAAAGTATAACAAATTCTCACCTGAAGTAAGAAAGGATGAAACCATAATAGACTTCTCCTGTTTTGAGCCTCTGAGAGGATCAACATACATGGACTGGACAATCCAATACATCTGAGACTGTGGAATTGTGTTCTCATGGTTGAAATGTCTAGACGTACTCCAATTCTCTTATGTGTCATAAATATAATTACCGTGAGAAACCTGAGACTCTGCCAAAGCACCAAAGCAGAGATAAAAGTGAGAACCAGGTGGAAGTTTACAGCACCAGAAAAATGCTGGGGAGTCTAAAAATAAATCTGCTTTTCTGGAAAGGATGGTTGCTACCATTGAAAGAATGCACAAAATCAGGGGAAATTTTGTCAAGCGGTGTGATAGTTTAAAATTTCAGTTTGATGTGATGTAAAATCCCAAGACTGTGGCATATTGTAGGGCGTTATCTTGATTGCATGATTGAAGTGGGACAGTCAGCTCATGGTGGGTGGCACCATTCCCTAAGTTTGGGTCCTAGACTATATAAGATTAGAGAAAGTGGTCTGAATATTAGGTTTGCATGCACTCATTTTCTATCTGCTCTTGAGTGTGGATGTGACTAGCTGTTTGAGGCCCTTGCAGTTTCAAGTTCTCTCATCCTTACAATCATACATGATGCTTAGAATTATCAGCTAAAATAAGCCCTTTCTTTTTGTTGCTTTTTGTCAGAGTATTTTAGTACATTAATAAGAAGGAGACTAAAACAAGTGGTTATTGGCTATTGTATAGGAGGTTCAGATTTGTTATATACCAAGGCTGACCCATAGAAAGAAACCCGGAGATGCATCTCAGAATGTAAACACACAGGTTGAAAATCATTTGTATTTATCATATCACACTTTAACATGATAACTATACGTTACTTGAGCATTCCAAATTATTGTGTCAGGCTTAAAATAGGCTAAAACAACAAAAAAGTGATGCATCGACATATTCCAGTTTCTAGCAACTCAATTGTATATTCCTGAGACATTGTAAACTTGTCTGAAAAGTTAATCATTTAGCTCATATAAGCCATGCAAATATTTATATTTCTGATTCTAATGAAAGATTTCTTTCTTAAAGCAAATTTAATGGAGAAAAGGGGGAAAATGACAGGAGAAAAATCCAAAAACTATTTATAAAAGCAGTCAACATTCTGTTCTCTTTCTTTTCTTTGATTCATTGTTTTCTTATTCCCAGCACTTATTATCCTTCATGGTATATTATTAATGTAATAGTAGAAATTTTCATAGATAATAACTTTAATCAATAATAACATACAAACATAATTGACAAAGGATATGCTTTGCCAGCAAAGCTCAAAATCAAAACTTAATATTGTCAGCAGACAAAAATAGTCTAACAGTGACATCTGTGTACTTTACCAGTTAGAGAAACAAAGGAATCGAGACTCAAGTTGCTGAAAGCAGTGGTGTTAAATTATTAACTGACCAGATGGACATGAATGATACACCACAGTTGTCACACTAGTACACAGGTAGCAAACACAGGACCGTTCATTAGGTTTGGCTTTGGAAAACCCACATTAGTTAGTCTATCTGAAACAGTACAGGAAGAACTTGAGACAATGAGGACGTTTACAAAAAGAATCCATTCGATTTAGTTCATTACATTAAAAACATTGTACATGAATTCTGCTAGATATTTCTAGTAGGATTGTGTGAAGAGGTTGGGTTGGGATTGTTACTACTTTGAAAGCTGGAAAAGTGATGATGAAGACATGATCCCCAGACCTTAAGGAGGGTGTGCTGTCCTTTAGAAATGCAGGCAAGACACAGAGGAAGAGCAGAAGTAGCTGGAGGGTGACTGTGGAGATTGTGGGCTAGAATAATGTAACAGGAGCAGCAGCCACAAACAAAGCCATGGACTTCCTCCTCCAGGCTCACGAGTTCTACATAGTGTGTGCTCTTGGGTGACCTTAAAGACTTAAACAGAAAGCCAACAGGAAGAGTTGGTTTCATTCATATTTTTAAGGCTTCTAGACCTAATATTATACAGATAAGTACAAACAATAGGTTATGAGCTTGAGGGGTAATAAGATTTTAATAGTTCACACAAAACATAAAAGTGAAATAAAAACATTTTTAATGATCTTTGGCTTTTGCATAATACTTCCATTTAGAGGCCAATTAGACATTCCATTAATCATCTAAGAGAATAAAAATAAATTAGCGAATCTGGGACTGATGATAGGGCTTCGTGGATAGTTCTGTAATCCCATCATTTCTATGGTGATATGTGAGGCAGAAGACAGAAGAATCCTCAAAAGTCCACAGCCCAACCAGCTTTCTGTCTGCTATAGCAATGGTAGAAAGTGAGAACCAACACCCAAGATTGTCCTCTGAATTCCACATTCATGTACACATACAAGCATACACCACACACACACACACACACACACACACACACAGACACACAGAGAGAGAGAGAGAGAGAGAGAGAGAGAGAGAGAGAGGAGATATTTTTTTAAAAAATAATACTCTCATTAGGACTCTGTTTTGTTTAGTTTTCAGGATTTTGCCTGTAATGTGTTTAATTTTGATGGTTGGATTATCGACTTTATCCTTGTTGAAGTTGTTTGCATTTAATTTTCTGTTGAAGATATTAATATATTTCTAACGTATTTTTTTGTACAAGCACACCCATTTGGACTTTTCTGACATTACGATTATAAGTGGGATATTACCACATTTGTATGAAAGTCTTTGCTGCCAAACATGATGATCTATGTTTGAACCACAACTTCCATACAGTGGAAAAAGAAAAGCAGCTCTTGAAAATTCCCCTCTGACCTCTACATACATGTGCTGTGACACATGCACACACAAAAGCACGTTAAATATTTTAAAAACTTATCTTTGGTTACTAATCTTCTCTATGATCATGAACAGACAATTTTTAAAGTCCCCTCTATAATTACAGTAATTGAATCAATTTGAAGCTGCTTCTACAGTCTATTATTTTCTTGGCTAGCTGTTCTATAGTACTATCTTTTTGAAGATGTAGATGAATGTATTGATTCAATACATGGTGCTTTCAAAGTTCCTGATCACGCTCTGGACACCAACGTATCAGTTGCATAGAAAACAAGAAGGGGGTCTTTTGCCCAGGGACAACATGGAGCTGTCCCAGGTAATTTTGCTTTCCCTTTTTGGGCAGGCACAGTGGTGGTCTGAAAACCCTAGTCTGACTGTGGACTATCCTGTGTTGAGGTTGAACTGTGGGTCACTAAAATCCTTCTAAGCACTGGTTCGTCCAGTTTCACAGAGTCTGGGTAACTTGAGACTTGCTGAGCTTATTAACGTCTTGTGTTGCTCTATTGACATTCACTGTGTGGTAAAGGACGAGAGGAGTAGACTAACTTGTTAAATGCCCCTGTAGTGTACTTTTTTTCTCCACTCAAGACCTATGCTTTTTTCAGACTATCCACTGGAAGCATAACATCTCTCTTCCTGGGAAACAGAATGCTATCCTAAGCCTCTAATGGTGCTCAAATTGTCAAATAGTCCCAGGTAGGTAGCCCTGTGCCAGCAGGAATGCAGTCTTCTTGGCCAGAGGCAAGGAACAAAAAATGTTCTTTTTACCTTCAATACCTTTGAAGATTTGGAATTTTTCTAACTTTTTAGCTTTCGATGGGTTCAATTTCTGGAAAAGGAAGAGACAGGGAGTAGTGTGCTATTGCAAACTGATGGTGACTCTGTTACCATAGTATGAAAAAACTACAAGTGAGGAGGTTCAGCTTTCAGTATCAGAGTACTCTGCTTAGTCTCCCTCTTTTTTCCTGCAGTTGTGGTGGTGCCTAGACATTTGAGAAATTCTTTAAGTACCTTTGTTACCAAAAATATGAGACATTTCATGATATGATATAGGGGAAATTTTGAAGAGGAGCAGAGATACAATATTAGGGATTAGCAAACTAATACTGAAGTAGCATGGCATGGAAACATGTATATATATGTATATATTTTTATACATACATATATAATTAATCTTTTTAGCAAGTTTAATGTACCCTCTTCCATTTTCACTATATTAATCATTTTAATATACTATCAGCTAGCTTTGCACTTTCATGTAATGAAAATTTGGAAAACGTGTTTTCTTCATTTTAATACCTGTGTGTCAGTATTGGTCATTTTCTGCTTCTGGTTAATCTTGAGAGAAGAATATGTAAATAAATCTCCTGACCCTAGAAGGTTTTCCATTCTGTTATTAAAAGCATGTTAGGAGAACTGCTCAAATATCCCTTAGCCTAGGTTCCATTCTGTCCGTTATTATACAACATATACACACATAAGAATAATAAGGCTGAATATCTTAACTGCAGTAGAGACAAAGATTTCCCCTCTGTAAGATTTTAGCTCATTATGAAAAACAAAGATCAAGTCAGTTAAAATTCCAGCATACATGGAGGACTGCCTCACAAAATCCTCCCACCGTTTAGGAACTTTGGCATTTGAAGGCTACTGGGGTATGGGAAGTTTGACGTTTTACAGAGAAGTGGCCCTTCCTAGGTTGCTAATGCTCCATTGGATGCTCTACAGTCACCTACATATGTCCAGCCCTGAATGGATTTGAGAGTATCGAAAAGAGGACATGGAGTTGGTAGGGCAGGGGAGAGAGGACCTGGAGGAGCTGGAAGGGAATGGAAGTTGATATGATCAAAACCCACTGTATAAATGTGTGAGGTTCTTAAAAAGTAGTTTAAAAAAAGAAATACATATAACAAGGTTTATTTAAGACCTTTGGTGAGTGTCCAATAATGAATAACCAAAAACTGTTTCAAGGTAGAAATGACTAACACATCTAGACTGAAAGAATCCTAGCTTAGAAATGGATTTTCATGACCCATCTTTGCATACAGTAGCTTTTGCAAATCAATCAACCTTTTGCCTCTTGTGAAATGAAGGGGTGGAATAAGATGATTTCATAAATAGCTATTCAATACTCACTTATGGGCCTCCAGTAAAATACTTTGTTTTCTTCAAGCTCTAAAATTTGGAGATGAATGAAGAATGTATGGGGTCTCAGATTCATCATTATAAAATGTCTTTTAGAGTAAGAGGAAAAGGACAATTGTGTCTGAGTCTTAAACATGGATAAGTTGCAATAGGATCCTATATAGTAAGGTAGAGCAGTGACTCTGGAAAGTTCCTCCACAGTTTGGGAGGGCAGACTCTTAGAGAGGAGGGCAGTATGGCTTTTAGATAGTTTTAGTGGCGGGTCTTGGGAACTGGCTCAGTTGCTAAGGTGCTTGCTGCTCAGGCAAGAAACCTTGAGTTGGATCTGGTCCACCAATGTAATTGCTGGGCAGACAGAAGATACTGCTGCAATCCCAGTGCTGGGGAAGTGGAAGACACAAAGATGGAAAAGAGAGCTCCAAGTTCAGTGTCTCAAAAAACAGAGTGAAAGAGGAACATATCCAATGTTGACATTTGGCCTCTACATGCACACACACACACACACACACACACACACACACACACACACACACACACACCCCAATAATAATAATCATAACGAAATAAAAAATAATAAACTTAAATTAAAAGGTAAAAAACCTTTGATGGCTTACAAAGCCTATGTCAAGATACCTACTGTTTGGTGTAATACTTATGTTCATAGTCTGTATTTATTTTTAATGGACATAAATTTGAATATATATATATACAATTTTTGACTGTATATATGTATGTATGTATATATTTTTGTGTATATATATATATATATATATATATATATATATATATATATATGAGTGTGTACCACATGTGTGCCAGTGCCTGCAAAAGGCAGAAGAGGGTGTTGGATTCCTTAGGGCTGGAGGTACAGATAGTGGTGAGCTCTTACACATGGGTCCTGGGACAGGAAGTGCTCTTAACTGCTAAGCCATCTCATCATCCCCTCAATATGTATGTTTTTAAACTGTAAAATTATTTAAAGTTTGAACCTCCAATATTATCTGAGGATATACACAATTCAAAGTTTTAAGCATTTTTATTCCACTTGTAGAGTTTGCTATCAGCACGCAAAGATCGGCTTTTATTACAGCTGTTTAAACAAATTTCTTCAAAGTTTAGGTATTTAAAATATATCTGGTAACCAGATGTATAAAATAATCACCGTTGGAGTATTTTTGGTATAATAAACAGACAAAAACCATTCTTTGTTATGCCCTAGGCAGTTTTCACATCTGACAGAATCTGAAAGTCTGTCTACATAGCCTCCATGTGTACCTACCTATCCATTCATCTATTATCTCATTATCAATTATGTCCTCTACTTATATTTATCATCTATAACCTGTAATACCCCAACATCTTCTCTGTGTTTCCTATTTGGGTACATGTCTATGCTTTTAGTTATTCTTCACATCTGATAGTTATAATCTGCATCTCATCTTAGAAGAATGGAATGCTGAGGAGACAAAAGGCAAAGAAAATAGTTTATCCACTTTAATGGAGGGAGACTTTTAATCACTACTGATTCCAAGAAATTTTGGTAAGTTTATTGCTAGAAAGAGAAGGGAAAAAATAGCCATAATTCAATAGCATTTACAATCAAATTTCATAACTGTCAAAAGTTTCCTTTAAATGCTAATAAATAAGTTAGTTATTCCTTTTCCGTACCAAGGGACTGCTCTATGACACACAGTAAATGCTCTGTAAAAGGAAGTTCACATACCTTTAGGATATGCCTGACGGTAAGCAAAATGGGCAAAGGAGGAATACGAGATGAAGCATTTGCTGAAGTTGCCGTCTTCTTGAAGACTCTTTGTGTCCTGGGCTCTGAGAATTCTATCAACAGAATGAGTGAAAACAGAGTCCACCAGAGCCCTGGAGAACACACCTCAGGGAACCCCCTGACCTGTGTCATTAGGAACCACCCAGTCAGACCTAGCTCAGTTGTTATAATTCAGGTATCTGGAGTTTACATATCCTGATTAGCAAAAACAAAAGAAAATACTTCTGCATAAAAACACTTTGAGGTCTCTCTAAATACATCTAATTTTTTGAATAACACATTGATTCCTGTTTTTTCTTCTCTCCTTCCTAATTTTCCTAATATCAAGGCTTAGTTTCTATACTACAGCCTCAAGGATAAACCACCAAAATAGCTGGCCTCTGCATAGGATACCTAGGCAAGCATGCTACATTATAACAGTGAAGGAGAATGAATATTCATAATCTGAACTATATTTCACAACTAACATCAGCATGACTGAGCTGAGTGTGATTGTGTGCACGTATAATCCTAACACTAGAGAGGCTGAGGCTCTGGAAAACGGATAGTCATGAACTGGAAGCCAGTCTGAGATACATAGTAAGACCCCATTTCAACAACAGTAACAAACAGCAACAACAACCAATCACCATTATTTCCGGTGTTTGTATTTCCTTCCTTTTATTTCCATCAATTACTTCCCTAGCCTCGAGTTTTGTGTTGTAGTTTGATTCTGTTTTTCTTCAAAATTCTTATTTTGTGCCCTTGATACTTTTTCTCAATCTTGTGCTAAGTTCTACATTAATGTACATGTTTTTCATTCTTTTTGTTGTAACTTTTATCAAATGTGTTCTTTGACGAGTTCATATCTGTATCTAATGCATTCTAGTTACTCTCAGCCCACCTCCCTCCTCTCACCTTTGATCATTGTCAACACCCTCTTCTTTCCTGCAGAATCTCTTTCTCACATCCAAGTCTTCTTGTTCAGTTGAATATACTATAAGTTACTTATTATTGCAACTCAATGCACATTCGTAAATTCTGAAATTTCAAGGGAACATTTCTGTACCATTATACCTTTCTCATAACTCTTGTCCTGACTAAAATGTCTTATGAAAATATTTCTTCATTTAATTCATTGATGAGAACCTCATTAATGGGGCTCATCAGTTTCTTAGTGAGCTGGTTTTCCTGCTCCAGGACCTCTGTCTGTATATTGTGCTATGCTTTCTGCAATACAGGAAAGGCATTTGTAAGTCTCTTGTAACCTTTATATGAGTCTATAATCTATGATATTTCTAGAGTGCTTCTTTGAGGTGGGCTGTCATTTCTCTCTGAATCATATTTTTCTGCTACTTTGAACACCTATTAGTACATATCTGGACTGTGAATCTTACATTTTTGGCTGATGGTTTTCTATTTTGATGATTTTAGCGTTTAGGAATGTGTTCTGGGATGCAACTAAGTGTGATACTTTGAAGCTTGTTTGTAAGCTCTGTGAGGAGAGACAGGAGTGGTTTCTCCAGCTCCACTCCCCAGGCAGCACTTCTGACACAGTCCATGTCAAGAAAGCTCATTATTGTGACTGGCAGATGAAGAAAACATTCCCTGTCCTGTAGGAACTCCTGCTCTTGTTCAGTGACTACTCTCCAGCTTCAATGGCTTCTTCAAAGTTTTGTACATAGTTTAGAGACAGAGACCCCCTCTGAAAATTTGAGTTCTGTTTGTCTGTGAAGGTTGCTGGTTATACTGGAAGTTCTAACCACTTTAGCTTCTTAGAATGTCTATTCTGCTTGTTTACAGACACAAACAAGAGGAAAGTTGCTTGCTGAGCAAGAAAACCCAGCCTGGAAGCTAGGACATAAAGGTAGGGCTGGCTTTACCTCATACTGAGTCACTATCTTGGGACAATTATTTAATACCCACTACACATAATTTAGCTTATTTTTCAACTCTTTAAATCTGTTAATGTGGGAGTAAACTCTATGTTACTCTGTTATGGCAAGAAGCAGAAGTCTCAGGTAAATTTTAATTTGTCAATAAATCCTGCTCCGTTTCTGTGACTGCTCAGATTTATCATTTCCATGGTTTTGGACTTATTTAATGGCACTTCGTTTTAATGATCTTCCCCTCTCCATTTTGTTCCTGCTCCCTTCCCTTTATTCTTTTTTAAATTGGTCTTTCAAAGCAGTGCTTTACTTTGTAACCCAAGAGTGCCTCTAACTCAAGATCTCCATTTCTCTATCTCCTAAATGCTGTCATTACAGGCATGTAATACCATACTTGGCTATGGTCGTCTTACTTTAATAATAATTTTTTACAACTATTGATCTGAAGTTACTGGTTGTTGTTGTGTTTTTTTTTGTTTTTTGTTTTTTGTTTTTTGTAAAACATGATGTATTGTTTCTTTTTATCCTCACAGCAATTTTATGTGTTTAGAACTGCTACTAGTATCATTGCATGGATATAATGAAGTTAAAATTCTCCAAATAACTAATTAGAGGCCCCCATACACAGCCTTTATCCTGCAGCAAAGACTCAGACTCAGGACTCCAATATGTATAATGGAGATTTTTGTATGTCTGTTGTGGGGTATAATTTTGGCCCATTTAACATGTAAAGAATAGAATGAATTTACTCTGAAACACTGAGAACTAGACATAGAGCTACAGGATAGAAGCAGACATCAAATAAAGTGTTTGTTGAGCATAAACAAGAATGACCTTAAGTTAGAAAGTCAGTAGGGTAGAAATGGCATTGGGGTAAAAGAAGGAGTCATATGATCGAAAACCATTTTGTTTACCAAGCAAAGATGAAATCTGTCACTCTAAGTATGTCACCCAATTAATAATGTTGTAATTTAGTGAAAGAAAGCTGAAACTCTTTTGAGACAATTTAATCTTTCATATGATGTGGAAGAGCACAGGATGCTCTTCAGATCTGATGCTCACAGGTAGATCTGAAAGTGGGTGTGCTCAATTTTTCTAGCAATGTCACAGATGATGATTGTCAATTACCATTGCCTTCCCCAGCACCACAATGGTGGAATTATTTTTGAATACTGCTTTTACATTTTCTGATCTAGTATGAGCAATATCATTTGTATAAGGAGTTTTCCTTTTTAGTTTGCAACAATCTTGCTGACATGTTACTCTGTTTAATCGCTGCAGTGATATGGTGAGAGTGCAGTCAATTGGACCATCAAATATCCCTACATCTAAAATGATTCCATACTTCCTAAGTATTGTGACTCTCATATTGTGCGCCATGAAGACTTAAGATTTGATGGAGGTACCATAGGGGTAAAATGGAGGAACAGAAAGGGGAGGCCAAGCAGGGCTCCAGGACTCTCACCTTTATACCAACTCTGACTGCACTGCTTCTTGTCTTTTATCTGTGAAGAAGGATTTGCATTAAATCACCCTTCCTCCCTCCCTTGGTACTGTTCTAATGAACTGACCTGAAAATAAGTGCATTAAGTGGCCATAGAACATAAAGACACTAATTAGTTCACTTGGGGATCAAATCCACGATAACAGACTTATTCATGCTTTTCGCTATCCCCCAAACTATTCAGATAAAAGGAGAGGGAAAAAAATAAACCTATCATATATATGACAATCTGTAAGAACAAACACTTTGAGTTTCAAATATAATCTGGTTGATTCTGTCAGAAGGAAACAATTCTGTCATTAGTTAGGAATAAGTAATAATTGAGTCTGGACCAACAGGAAATCTTATTTCACAGAAAAAGGAATGCAAATAACCAGCAAACATAAAAAGATTAGCATATCTTGTCATCAAAGAAATTTATAACATCATTTAAATGAGATGCTATTTTTAAACTCTAAATTTGTAAGTGTTTAAGATTACTATATATGATAATGATAATCACTTCATATGCTTCTGGACTGGTTGATGAATATAGTCACATTATTGTTTACTTTATAAAGAGTAGAAACAAATTATTCTCAGATGCTAAGAACTTGTCATAAAGATACAAGAATAAATGAAGAAATGAAACAAGCTCATTCATCAAGTCTAGGTAATAGGTGACATTTGATTTAGAAAGTCCAGTAAAGAGCTAGCCGTACAAGAAACGCTGAAGTTCTTCAACCCACCCCATTCTTAGCAGTATCTTCTTAGTTAATCCTGACTATCACTTTGTTCCAGGGACTACTGTATTACCTTTAAATTCTTTTACTACTTCATGAAAAATACTCCTGTGTTCTGTTGTTTTCTTTCTTTTGATTTTCAACCTCCTAAGGAGAATTTGAGCTTTATTGAATGCCACCTCATGCTCGAGAAAAATCCCCTTCACATTAGGTTGGCTGTTGTTTCTTTCACACCCAATACTGCTCCAAGATGTATATTTCTGGAGATGGCCACATAGTTTGGTTTCTAAGAAATGGATCTTAATGTGCATGAATCTTGAAAAAATGTATTCCTACCCAACTTCCAATGTCATTGGTAAAGGCACCTATTGTGAAACAACTTATTTGTACTCATTTGGAAGAATTGATGCATATATTATGTCATACACATAAATTATAACTATTCCATGTTTAATTACATTATAATAGGGGCTAGATGTATGATAAAATTTGAAGTAAAACATATTTGAAACTACATGATAAATAGTGTGTATTTTGGAAAAATATTTAGAACAATTATAGAATAAAAAGGTATTGCAACCAATTGAATACTGAAGCATGGTAACAAATGTTTTCTTCTTCTTTATGTGTTTTTCCACTTTTAATTTAATGAAAGAAGAGAAATTAATTGGAAAAATAAAAATAGCATCAGATAAAAAATTTAAAACATTTCTCACAAGACAATATTATTGCTTCCTAGACTTATGCAGCAGGAGCTATAAGTCATTACATTCCCTAGAGAAGATTATCTGCTGGGAAAGTGACTATGCTTTCAGACTTCCTGTGCTGTTGTAGGATCTGTTTCTTGAAAATGCTACAAGTCTCCTTTTATCATATCTTCTAACCAAATGGACAATCAGTAACCATAGAATTTGGAAACAATAACAATTTTCTTGCACACACACACACACACATTTTCATTGATTCCTAAGAAAAAGTACAGTTGTCATTTTCCATAAATTTCAGTGTTCTCGAATAGGACAAAAAAATAATAAGTTGCAGAATGAACATAGAGCTGGCTATGTATGCCTCTACGTAATCAATTATTCATGCTTAAAGATCCACAAACACAAAAATGGTCTAAATATTTATGTATATCGCATATATGACTCTAGAGAGATGCTGAACTTATCAGATTTATTGTAAGAATTAAAAATTTTCCACTTTCAGCAAATGGTAATAATAATAATTATAATAATGATGATGATAAATTGAATAAAACCTTGAATTTTGGAATTGTACAGGCCTCAGAATCCCAGTTTTCTTCTTATTGTAGAAGTAAGAAAATTGAGAACCAAATACAACAGCATACATCTTTGCTCTGAAGACAAATAGTAACACCTACATTTGAGAACATATGAACAGAAACCACCCATGTTGTTTTCTTTGATTATTTATTTTTTATTTTAACATATAATTATATCATTTTCACTTCCCATTTCCCCATCCTCCTTCAAAGATTGTAAGAACCAAAGGAACAGAGTTTACTGTGAGACTTTTTCTCCTAAAACTGTGAGAAGCTAAACTCATAGTTTTACCACCCAGTTTTGATAAAGAGGGTTGGTTAGAAAAGGTGCAATGGATGGCTTTAGTTGTCAGTTTAATACAGTGTGAGAAGAGAGTATCAATGAGAGACTGTCAACATTAAGTTGGCTGTGGGCTTGAATGTGGAAGATTGTTGTAATTAACTCAATATGTATGGAAAGACTCAGTCCACAATGGGCAGCACAACTTCCTAGACAGATAGACTGTGCTGTATAATAGTGAAGAAGCCAAGCTGAGCATTATCAAGCAAGCACATGAACATGCATGCATGCATCTCTCTCTGCTCTTAGCTATGGGTGTGATATGACTAGCTGTTTGAACGTTCTGACTTGACTTCCCCACAACAGTATATGGCAACCAGGATTGTAAGCTGAAATAAACCCATCTCTCCCCTAAATTGTTTCTTGTCAGTGTATTTTATCAGAACCACAGAAATGAAATTAAGGTAAAGGGTCATTATAGTGAAACTCTTTCATTTGTATTTTATTTTTAAACTTTTTAAAAATTTGTTCTTTTATAAGGTCATACATATACATAGTATGTTATTGTCATCATCCCCCTACCTTCTCTGAAATGCCTCCATCTTTTTTAATCCCACCTCTTCTTCAAGTTTCTCCCATTCATCTGTTTGTTTATTTAATGAATCACTGAGTTAAACTAGGGCCATCTGAGTGAACATGAGATTGGAACTAAACACTGGATCCTGGTCAGCTCATAATTGGATTCATTATTGAAGCAGATGTTATCTCCTGCCCTGGAATCCACCAGTAACCAATAGTTCAGTAGCAAGAGTTAGGACCCTGTGAAGTCCACCCAATCCACAACTGACTGTTGACAGACTCAGCCTTGGATAGGCCCATCGCAGGCAGCTGCAGCTGGTGTGAGATCATAATTATATATAATATATTATATATATATATATAATATTATATAGGTAATTTTATGCCCAGAAGATAACATTTCATAGTTCAATCCTCTTTTAAATACATGGACTGATATAAACACTCAGGTGAGTTCTGAAGATCTGTTCATTAATACTATTCACAGCATGACTGGATGGCTATTACCTTTCTGGTAAGGAAATATTTTCCCTCTTTTATATGTATGTGTGTGGTGTTCATGCCATTTCAATCATGTATAGTTGCACACGTGTTCACGTATGTGGAGTATTGAGGGTGGAATAAGGAGTCTTCCTCACTTACTCTCTAATGTAATTAATGGAGGTAGAGTCTCTCACATGAACCTGGACCTCATTAATGTGGCTGTCTAGTTAGCCACACTCTTCTGGAAATCCCAGCACAGACTCCAGAATGCTGGAATTACAGGTGGGTTGCAATGCCCACCTAAGATTTATTCGAGCTCTGGGGACCCAAACTGAGATATTCACACTTTCATGGCTGGTATTTTAATGCCTAAACAGTTTGCCCAGACCCAGTAAAAAGGAGAATTCTAACTGTAAAACACTGTAGAAGGATAAATTTACATGCCAAAATTACATATCAAATTACTGGAAAAGATAAGCATGATAATCTTCTAGGCTTTGTGTGCTGATTAAAAACTCATGATCTCAATATCTTAATCATATGGACATGTTGCACACTATTGATAGCTTATATGCAGTGTGCATTCAATATTTGAAAACTTATTGTGAAAGGAGAATTATTTCTGCTTTATGCATAAATCTGACAGAATCTTATTAAAGATTTTATGAAACATCCCAAGAAATTATAACAATAGGGCACATATTCCCAATGATAAAAATTGTGCTTGATTTAAATACAAGATGAATATTAATAGCATGCTTAGTTCCCTTTTAAATGCCTTTCCAATTTTACTCCTTTCCTTGGGTCAATGGTCTTTAAGCTGAGTTCTGAACAGTTTGCACAGTCTTATTATCTGCAAAATTATGCACAAAATCCATGGGTATCCTGTGAGACTCCATAGAATCAAGTGCATTAATTCCTATTAATTCTTGCATTTTCTCAAACATTCTTCCAGTTGCTATGCCACATGCATTCAATAATGGGTAATGGGGATGCTTTGAAATACCACATCCTAGTGTCAAATGTTTTGAAAATCTTTTGGGGGGCATTTGGTTGCTTTTACTAACAAGTCCAAAATTGTGCCTACTGGGCCTCTCCAGTGGAAACAAAGATTACACATCGCTATGAGAAAACAATATTGTCATATGGCTGATATCTGTCAAATGGAGAATAACTCTCAGTTCAGGAGCGAAGAGCAGAAGGAGGAAGGAGGAAATAGGCATTCAAAGGTGAGAACTACCCTTTTCCCCCTGGAAGATAATGTTTTTTAAGACAACCAGAAGAAAGATTTTATTTTAGAGTCTCTCTCTCCCCAGGCTTTACAAAATGTAGACACTGTGTTGTCAAGCTACAAAATTAGAGCTCTGATTACCTTAAAAAAAAGTTTAACTTGTCAGAATTTCCTCCTAGCATGTAAAACAGCCCTTTGTTCATGCCACATTTTCACTTCTTTAAAACATACCGTGGAGAGCATCTTGTCCAAAAGAGTCAACATCAATGCTTTTCACATCCTGCCAATTGATTCTTAGAACACTTTATTTCCCACTAGGCAAATCTTCACAATTTTTTGGAGTATGACAAATGCAATTTAGTTCTAAAGTCACCAGAGAACCAGAAAATTATTTGGATTCAGCATTGGGTCTACAAATAAATGTAAACCAATGGATACATGTATGGGATACATACACACAGTATATACATATATAAGACATGTTGACAAAATACAATTTATGAAAAGTTTGATAAAAGAATTATGGGGCTGGAGCAATAACTCAGTGGTCAAAAGTACATTCTGAACAAGCCTGTTGACTTGAGTTTTATTTGAGGACTTAAACAGAAAGCCAGATGTTGTAGTATGCATCAGTAATATCAGTATTTTTATGGGGAAATGATAGGTGGAGACAGTAGCATCATGGTGAAATGGAAGATGGAAATAGTATAACTGTTGTTGGTTGCTTGTTTGTTCTTTTTATTCTTTTGGCTCTTTTGGGGGAGGGCCACCACTCAACTCCCGAATTAAAATAATATCTGCAACATAGAATCAGCCGAAAATTCAAAGACCCCTAGCCTAGAACGCACTGTGCAGTAGAAGAAACAAGAAAGAGACTATGGCCAAATAAGATGAAGAAGAGAACTGACTCCAAAGTGTTTTCTCTGGCCCGCACTTGTGTGCTGTGGCTCACGGAGGCTTGTGATACACAACTAAAGAGGATTTTTTGTTTTTTGTTTTTTTGTTTTTTTTTTTTTAATCATTTTAAGACGGGTGGTGGTGGCAGCACTTGGAAGCAGAGGCAGGCAGATCTTTGTGAGTTCAAGGCCAGCCTGGTCTACAGAGCGAGATCCAGGAAAGGCACAAAGCTACACAGAGAAATCCTGTCTGGAAAAAACAAAACAACAACAACAACAACAACAACAACAACAACAACAAAACATTTTAAAATTAGTAACAGGTGATGAATCAAGAATGGTGATTAATATGAAATTCCTTATCCAGGCATGGTGACTCATGTCTTTATTTACAAGCACTTGGGCAGATGAGGTGGGAATATTGTTGAGTGTGAGGTTGGTTTGGCTAAATCTAAATAGTGAAGCTCTGTCTTACAGGAAAGGCAAGGAATGCTCCTTGAACTGGAAAAAAAGATGCAATAGATTTTTAAGTCAGTGGCTTCCTGCATTCCAAGTCTCTCCTTTTTAGATTACTTCAGCATGCACAATATCCCATGACATTCACTGTCAAAACTTTCATCACCATTAGGATATGATCTAAAAAAATTAAATACAATGCATTATAAAGATCCACAAAATTGAAATATCAAGGGAGATATTCAATATCTGGCTACTTCTTACTGTGTGCCATTGGTATGCAGCTAAATAATCTGACAAATTGATTGGAAAAATTTAAAGGGATTTCTTGATTCATGTGTCCTAGGATAATCAATTCCAAATCAGCAATGTGGTATCAAGGAGGAAAGTGGAGAAGAAATATGAACAACTTTTTTATATCACTCTGTGAGGAGTTGACTTTACCTCATCAGTGCTTTGGAATGGTGTATAACTCATCTTACCCTTTAATCTGTAAAACTACAACTATAATGTACTTCTAACAGACAATTTCAGAGGATCAAATAAAGACAATACCAACATCAAATGGTTTATCAGAGAACTGTAGGAACAAGAAGGAGCAAAACCAGAAGTCCATCACATGTGTTAAAGTTTTGGTAAAGTTCATATTTAGAAGTAATGTGTGTTCTTGAAGTCATCGGTAGAATGGAAAACACTATCGGTAATAAAAATAATTTGAAATATTTGAGCAATAGCTACAGAAGAAAATGCAATAGTACTAATGTGTGCAGCAACTTATCTGGTAAGGTACCTCTGCTCCTGTAAATAAACTCCCACCTGTGCGCCAGTAAGCAAAATGAAATTCATTGAGTCATCAATTTTTTTAAAGACGTGAATGTAAAATGCAGACTAGTTGGGAAGAAGGGATCAGTAAGCATGAGAGGGAGACAAAAGAGTGCATGGGCAGGGGAGAACATGATTAAAATATATTATATACATATATGAAAATGAAGCCAATTATTATATGCAATTAACATTTTCTTATAAAATATTGAAATAAAAGTATCTAAGAATGGATAGACAAATCCATTAGTGAGTGACATAAGGATGACAAATGCATTAGTGAATGAAGAGAAGCTTGTAAAAGATAATAATTGTTGAGGTACTGCTGTTAAAAAAAAAAAAAGCTTAAAACTCAAAGTTGGCTCTTGCAATTAAGAAAGCAAGAGCTCCTCCCTAACCAATGAAAAGCAGTCCATTTTAAGTGCTTCAGTATTAAAGTTGATAGTCTATAAAACTTGGCTCTCATCTCACAGAGGATAAAAGATAGTTGATCTGGTCAGGCAGTGATGGCACATGCCTATAATCCCAGCACTTGAGAGGCAGAAGCGGGCAGATCTCTGTGAGTTCAAGGGTAGCTTAATCTACAAAGCAAGTTCTAGATTGGTCAGAGCTATTATTATATAGAGAAACTCTGTCTCAAAAAAACAAAAAAAAAAAATGATAGTTGATGCTGGAGACAAAATTGAGTGAGCATTGTCCATGAACACACATTTATGTTATCCCATGTTCCAGTATGATAAAAGTTTCATTAAAAAATGTACAGCAACAGAAAAGAGAAAATCAAAATTCTGTGTGTTTTTCTTTTTTTCTCTTTTTTTTTCCAGTTTTTTATTAAGAAATTTTCTACTCAAACCACCCACAGATCCCACCTCCTCCCTCCTCCCATCCCCTAGCCCTCCCTCCTAAGCCACCCCACATCCCTACATCCCCCAAATCGAGGTCTCCCATAGGGACTCAGCAGAGCCCAGAACACTGAGCCTAGGCAGGTCCAAGCCCCTCCCCACTGCACCAAGGCTGAGCTAGGCATCACACCACAGGCACTGGGCTCTCAAAAGCCTGCCCATGCACCAGACACAGATCCTGATCCTCCTGCCTGGGTGTCCCCACAAATAGTTCAAGCCAAACAACCATTTTCCATATCCAGAGGGCTTAGTCCAGTCCCATGGGGGCTCCACAGCCACTAGTCCACAGTTCATGGGCTTCCACTAGTGTGGCCGGTCATCTCTGCGCTTCCCATCATGGTCTCCTGAGTTTTTCAAACACACTGGTGAACACATCGTGTAAGTGGGTTATGAAAAGGTGAAGAAACCTTTGTTATAGCTTTCAGATATTATCAGATGGCATTCTTATCTTGGGTTGGTAGCAGCTAGGTTGTCTGTACATTAAAAAGAACTTACTGAATAGTCACAAGGACATTATCATTATTAAAGCACGTAATAAATTTTAACCAGGCTCTAGACCTCAACATCCCAACCTCTTGGTAATCATTGAAGCTCGTTTGTTAATCAGTTTTTTAGAATGTTCAATATGGGGACATAATTCACTTACATAAAATTTAACCCACAAAGTCAACATAGAGAATTTGCATCATGAAGAAGACACTGGCTACATCCAGAAAATGAGTTATTCTCTTTGAAGGAATTAAAAAATGTTTAGACTGAATAAAGAAACATGCAGTGAAAATATGGCCGCTATCGCTACATACATAAAGATTATGCTGGCTACTTTTATGTCAACTTGCCACAAGCTATAGTCATCTGAGAGGAAAGAACTTCAATTGATGTTTCCATAAGATTATACTGTGACCTAGCCTATAGAGCATTTTCTTTTCCTTTTCTTCCCTTCCTTCCTTCCTTCCTTCCTTCCTTCCTTCCTTCCTTCCTTCCTTCCTTCCTTCCTTCCTTCCTTCCTTCCTTCTTTTATCTCTTTCCTAAAATGAAAATAGATTCTTCTCTTATGCAGTATACCACAATTTCCCATTCCCTCCACTCCTCCCAACTCCCCACCAACCACTCCCCCTCTATTTCCCTTCAGAAAAGAGCAGGCATGAAAGAGACAACAACCAAACATGACAAAACAGAAGGCAATAAGACAAGGCAAGAGCACTCATGCCAAGGCTGGAAAAGGCAACCTAATAGGAAAAGAGTACCGAGAGCAGGCAAAAGAGTCAAAGATACACCTGCTTTTCTGTTAGGAGTACCACACAAACACCAAGCTAACAGCCATAACATATATACAGAGGACCTGATACAGACCCCGTGCTACTTGTCTCTGTGAGACCATGTGAACCCTGCTTACTTAATTCAGTGGGACATGTTCTTCTGGTGTCTTCCATCCCCTCTGAGTCCTGTAATCTTTCTTCTCCCTCTTTCATGGGTTCCCTGAGTTCCAACGGGAAGGATCCAATGGAGACCCCAAATTTAGACTCTCTGCATAAGATTTGACTGTAGATCTCTGCACCCACTCCCATCTACTGCCAGCTGCTAGCACAGACTTAATAAGTGGGGCCCAATGAAACTGACAAAATGGCAGCCTATAAAATGGGAAGAGATTTTTACCAACTCCATATCCAATAGAGATCTAATAACCAAAACATATAAAGAACTCTATAAATTAGATAGAGCATTTTCTTAGTTAGTGAATGATAGTTGAAGGCCCACCTCATTGTGAGTAGGGTCACCCCTGGTCTGGTGGTCCAGGGTTCTATAAGAAAATAGGCTGAGCAAGCCATGGGGAGCACACCAGTAAGCAGCTCTCCTCCATGGCCTCTGCATCAATTTCTGCCTCCAGGTTTCTTCCCTATTTGAGTTCCTGTCCTGATTTCCTTCAATTATGATATGGAACTATAAGCCAAATAAACCCTTTTCTCCCAATATTGATTTTGGTCATGGTGTTTCATCATAGAAGTAGTAACCATAACTAAGATAAAATTCTTCTTATATACTTTCAAGGATTAAAAAATGATGTTGGGGCTGGGGAGATGGCTCAGAGGTTAAGAGCACTGACTGGTCTTCCAGAGGTCCTGAGTTCAATTCCCAGCATGGCTCACAACCATCTGTAATGAGATCCGGTGCCCTCTTCTGGCTTTTAAGGACATATGCAGGCAGAACACTGTATATGCAATAAATAAATAAATCTTTAAAAAAAAATGATGTTGTATTTCAGAAAAACACATTTCAACAGTATGTCCTTTAATAATATTAGGTTCTCTGGAGACCCAGTTCATCAGAACCAAGGCTTCTTGCATAGCTAATCTGGGTCAGTATAAGTCAGAAGCATGGTTGTGTTTTATGACATCAAGCATAGTTTTAAAGTATTCAGTTTTGAGTTTCTGTTTTTAGATATATTTTTTTTCCTTTTTTGTGGTTTTTTGGGGACAGGGATTCTCTGTGTAGTTTTGGTGCCTGTCCTGGGTCTTGCTCTGTAGACCAGGCTGGCTTCAAACTCACAGAGATCTGCCTGGCTCTGCCTCCTGAGTACTGGGATTAAAAGTGTGTACCACTACATCACAGCTTTGGATAAAAATTTTAAATATTATTTTTTCCTGAAGTTAAGGCATAAGACAAAGTCTTGCAGGCTGTTAAACTTCATTTGTTACCATAATTTCAGAATGCATGAGAAGCTTGTTCCAATAATCCAGGCAAAAAGAGTGTAAAGAAAAGCCAGGTATTGTAGAAACAATGCAGGGCCTCTTTGGCAGCTGGGGAGAGTTAGCGAGAGCAACATTATCACCAGTAACATTTTACAGGGAGGTGTGTTAACTGTTCCCTTCAGTCATGTTGTGATGGTTATGACACTAAACATTGGTGTAACAGGCTTCATCTCAACAGACATGCAGACTGTAGCCCAAAAGTAAGAGTCTTTGCAACACATGTAGTAAATCTCTGAAGAATGAAGGCTTGAAAACCATTTCCTGATTGCAGATTATGACATTTAATCAATATATTTTACAGTTAATAAAGGGAATCATCTAAGAAAATATTGTTCACATTTGATGGTTAGTATTCCATCTTATATTTCAAGGAAACTTACATCTTTTACCTTTGACTTTCAACTACAATGTGTTTGGCTTCCTTCCACCCATGGAATTGTAGCACTAGCCTTATCTTCCAGAGTGAAGTCTCAGTACTTGTGATGGTTTATGCTGATTGAGAACTTGCCAAAAAATCAGAATTGCTTGGGAGATGGGTCTCTTAGCATTCCTGTGAGAATTTATCTTGATTACGTTAATTGATGTGGGGAATGATCTTAATTGCTGGTAGGACTAATCTTTGGACAGATGATTTTGTGTAAGGTGAAGAAAGCAAATTGATCACCAGCATTTATACAATCATTACTCTCCATTTCTGATTGTGAGTGAGATGTGACAGCTACTGCAATCTTTTCCTGCTGTGACAATCCCACCATGATTGGCTATAACCTTGAACAATGAGTTATGGTAAATTCTTTAAACTGTATGGTGTTTTTTTTCCAAGTATTTTATCATAGAAACAAGAACAAAAACTAAGACAGAACTTGAGTCTGAGAAGCAGGGCTATTGTTTTGAAAACCACACGATTCTTAGGCTTTCATAAGTCTTTAGGGGTGAGAATGTGGAAGTGTATGGAAATTTGAATTAGAAACATCTTTGGATGCATAAGCAGAACTTCCTGTGCCATTTAGTGGGAGTCTGGAAGACAGGAATGATGAGAAGAATGTAGACAATGAGAAAATTATGGCTCATGAGGCTTTGGGGTAGAGTGGGGACTCCATCAGGAACTGGTGGGAGGCCATTTGTATGATATTTTGTACAAGAATTTGGCTTCGTTTTGATCATGGGAGTTACAATGAGGCCCTCACAGGACATTGAATGAAGCATTAAAGGTAAAGCCTAGGTTGCAATGGTGACCTCAGGACAATGGAGATACCAGAGCTTTGAGATACTTGCCAAGGAAAGCCAAGGTATGGTGGAGCCAGCACTAGGAAGGCTGTGTGCTACAGGTGGCAGAGTTAGAGACAGGGTCCTCAGGCCCTTTTGAAGCCTGAATGAGTCTACCACAAGTAACAGAGGCTAGGCATGTACTAAAAGATGTTGGTGTTTCTCTGTTGGATTTTGATCTTACTTTGGTGTGATTGTTTCTTGTTATCATTTTGGAACACCAATGTTAATTTAGTGTCAGAAAAACACGTTGGAATTTGGTACCTTGGGTTTTCAATGGACATTTTTTTTTTTTTTTTGCTGAGGACCCCTTTCTTATATCTCTTTAGACTTGCAAGACTAATTTCTATTATCAATGTTAAACTTAAATTGTACTTTCCAGAGGAGTCTAATCTTATTTGATTGACAGGCAAGCTCTCATCTAAAGTTTAAATGCCTTCCTCTACTAGTTATCACAGTGTAGTTTCGGTGGAAGGTTGTTTTGTGTTATTTGTTTATTTAACACTTTACTGGACTTCTTTTATTGACAACTTTGTACTTCTGCTCATTAATATGGGTTACATCTTTGTTCACACTGTCCTGAACATGTTTGATTTCTGATCTTAGAAATTAAATCTAATTGGGAATCATATATTGTTGGGAGACAGGTATGGGCTTCATTAATCAGAATGTGATGTGGAGTTGTGTTTTCACTCGAAATTATTATTTAAGTAAATCTTTCCTGATTTGCATGTTTATTATCTTTTCACCTAGCATTCAATATCAGGGATGTACTTTGCATGGCTGACAGCTCTGTCATCTACAACATTGTTACACACTTGTTTAGAAGCCATCAACCTTCTTGATACTTACCAAATTATTGCTTGCTGTAATAACGATATTTCAAAATTTATAGATGAGGGTTTCTATCAATTTTATTGTTTCTTTCATTTTCTTCATAACTATGTCAGACTCTCAGGAGTAAGTTCAGCAGATTTTATAGGTTTCTTATGCTATTGACAATTCTTAGAAATATTCTTGGAAAAGAACATATTTTTGGATTGAAAGTATAGTTTAATTATTTATGTGATTATTAAACCAGCATAAGAACAGACTGTTTATCTTAGAGTGTTTCCCACCAACCACACATATACAAATCACCAGGCATTTGCTTATTGGCATATATTTGGGGACCTGTGGATAGCAGCTTCAAAGGTGGCCTCCAATGATTCCTGCTCCCTGTTATTTATTTCCTTGCATGAGTCCTTCTGCTATTCAGACAGAGTTGATAGGTATTACAAATAGGATTCTGCAGGAGTGTTGGTAGGTCATTCCTGAAAATAGGATATAAAATTCATTACAACTTCCATCTTGGTCATTTATCCTCTGCAGTTCTTGGATGTCTCACTTTGGTGGAAGCCAGGATTATGTAGAGAAGCCCTATGGGAACTCTCTGTGGCAATGAGCTGAAGTCTCACAGCTGCTAATGAGGACTGACGACACCTGCCAACAACATATGTGAGACGTCTTAAAATCAGCTCTTCCATCTCCATTCAAGTCTTCCAATGACAAATTACCAGTTGACAACCTAATTTAATCTCATAAGCTACCCTACATCCGGACCACCCAGCCCCCTCCAGCTGGATTTCTGATCTCAGAAAGGGTGGGAGAGCAAATGCCTATGGCTTTATACTGTTAAGATTATTAAATTTGTTAATTTAATAATAAGCAACTAATAAAGGTCCTATTCTCTCTCTACTGAATCAGAAAGTAGAGCCCAAGAGTTTTCGTTATTATCAAGCACCCCAAAGGTGATGCCAAATGTGTATATTGAGACCAGAGAACCATACATACTGTTACCAGTGCTTCTGAGAGCCAAGTATTTGCAAACCTACATTCATTAACACAACAACAACAAAATAACAACTTTTGAACCTTTAACATGCAAAGAGCAGCTGTTTCTCTTTAAATATTTCTTATTGAATTGTGGTTACTGTAATTGTGAGTTTTAAGAGTGGAACAGTATTGACAGCTATATTCAGACATTTGTGTAAATGTAACCTTCAGGACGACTCTTAGAGGATTGACAACCACTAGTCCTGATCTTTAAGATTAACCACCAAAATCAAAGAGCACTGACTTTAGGATAATTACTTGGATGAATTAGGAACTGCTATGCATTCTTTCTCTTCAGTCCCTTTTCCTTTACCAAGCGTAGGGTCCAACTTTCTAAGATCAAAGGAAATATTTTCTTTTTTTTCTCAAAGCTAGAAAGCCATTAATATCCATCTGTAAAGCAACCCAAATGAATATTTCAGAAGTGACTTGTATAATTAGCAGAATTTCACAACAGTGTCAGCATTCATGTGGGGACTGTCTGTAGCAGCGTCAGGGAAGCCCGGGGTGGAAGCCTTAGGCAGCAGTGGCCTGGTAGAGTCGCCCTCGTTTCTCTGCATTGAACCTGTTTTATTTCCGAATTGAACATGCCTTTCTTCTTTATGAGACAGGAATTAATTAGCAGCTATAAAGGGCCACTTTGTAAATTTTGAACATTTGGTGAGTGAATACTGTCACTACCACCTTGGGCTTATGGCCACACTACAGAAGCCAAAAGTACTACTTTATTACTCTTATTTTACTGGGAATGAAAGGTGATACATCAGATTCCACAGCTGTGTGGATTGCACTAGAGAAACAAGCAGTCACAAAGAGAATCTGGACGATCACAGAAACACGTTCTAACAATCCTTCCTTAGAGGAAAGATGGGGAGACAGCACTCAGCCACAGCGAAAGAATGAGCAGTAGAGGAAGCTGGTGGGAACCCACCATGGACTTTTGTGAGTTCAGGCACCTGTAGCTTCAGTGAGCAGCAATCATGTGCCAGTCTGTGGCTGTTAGTCATCAGGGCTGTAGAGATGTGAAGTAGGATGCTTGTAAAGGAGGAAAAGGAAATGACAGCTGGCAATTTCTCTCTCCTGTCACACCAGATCAAATTCTTGGAGTAACAAATGCTGCCTCACTGTGGCACCCCAAAGCTTCCGTTTTAGACCACATCTGGGTTAGGACAATTTAGGAAAAGATTCTCTAGTAAAAATACAATACAACCAAAATGATAATTTAATAAAATGATAAACATAAAAAATTCTACATTAATTTAAAAATGAAAATGGTTGTGTTAGCATTGCCTTCCATGTCAAGAGATTATATTACAATATTATTTCTTTCTTAACTAACTTCATGTTTTATTTCCTTATTTTCCTTCTTTGACACTCATTTTTCTTATATTTGTAGTAATTGGTGGTGGGTACAAGCATAGTGAACCAGAGAATTTTAAAATGAATTCTATCCAGGATATACTGCTATTTCTAAATAGTCAATCTTTGTCTTTTCTTCTAACTCTTAAGTTATGGCTCATAGAAATACTATCTTTAGAATAGAGTTATTTCTGAAGTACTTGCCTTCCACAACAATGTGTTATTTTAACCCTTGTAAAAATCACCTGCCTTCAATGCAGACCTCAGAAACATAGCTGAATTTATATAGAATTTTCATGTGTTGGGGGTTTGGTACAGAGTCCACAGTTAGATGTCTCAAAGAATTTTATTTCAGCTGAGAATACAGGAGGAGCCACCTAGCTACATAGTGAAATAACTGAAGGACATGATTAAACATACTGATTCCAAACTTAAAAGAAAAAAAAAAAAACAGAGCCAGGTGGTTGTGGTGCACACCTTGAACCCCAGCATTGGGAAAGGCAGAGGCAGGTGGATCTTTCTGAGTTGGGGCAAGCCTGGTCTACAACCATGGCTACACAGAGAAACCCTGTCTCATAAAACAAAATGAACAAACAATAAGCAAACAAACACCGCACACATTTTTTACCTAATTGATGCAAAGATGAACCCTGACAATTTTTGTTTTATTGTTGTTGTTGTCTTGTTTTGTTCTTATTTTCCCAGGATATTGTGATGCAGCCAGCAATGATAAACTTGATATCATATACTGTGGTAGAAATCAAATGTAAGGCTAATTTTACCTGTCAAAGAGTATTTTAAAAAAACATATATCTTCTTTAGACTTGTTACATTACTGTTATCTGTGTAACTGGAAGTCAGAGATTCTCAGCAGAGAGAATTTTTCCTAATGAGCTATATTGGTGGATCCAGGTGAGCTTTCTTCTTCTTTAACATAACTGAGTAGAATCCCTTAAATGGAAAGGCTAGACACTAAGGAATTGACTGAATCCAAATCAGCACTGTGGTGATATTTTATTTGTGCATTAATAAATGAAGCTTGCCTGGAGATCAGGGGAAAAGCCAGCCATTTTAAGTAAACAAAGTCAGAGTGTGTGGCACAGTGAACTAGTGCAAATAAATATATGAAATTTGTGAAATCTAAGGAAACTTCACAGATACTATAGCATTTCATATGTAAAATAGTTATATGATGTGGGTTAAATTGCTATTTTCCTTTGCAAGAACATGAAAAGAAGAAGTTGATCTAAGACACATTAGAAAGTAGTGTAGCAACAATGGAGACTACTTGGCTTGAGGCCCAAACTCTGTCTCTCTCTGCTCTACTTTTTTGTCATCTGTCAGATACACATAATTGTGATTGTTATGGTGATGGTTAGTTTCAGTTGTGAACTTGACACAATCGAGAATAATCTAGGTAGGACTGTTCAGATCCTGTTGGCTTGGAGGCATGTCTATCAGTGGCTGTCCTTGGTGCCTTCATTTATTTGGCAAGGCCCTGCCTGCAAGTAGATGACATCATTCCCTGGCTTGGTGCCCAGGACCGTATAAAAGTAGAGAGTTATTAGGTTCGCACGCATTCATTTCCCTCTGCTCTTGACTGCGGGTGTGATATGACCAGACTCTTCGTGTTTTTACTGTCTTGACTTTCCCGACATAAGAGAAACTGGAACTGTAGGCTAAAAGAACACATTTCTCCACTAGGTTTCTCTTTACCAGAGTATTTTATTTGAGCAATAAAGATGAAACCCAGGACACCATCTTTGCCCTTCTTCATTGATTTAGATAGTTGGTGAAAGCCAAACACCATTGTTCTTTTCTGACACTGGGTGGCAGAACAGATGAATGTAGACTTTGGTATGGGAAAAAAAATGTGTTTAAGGCACATAAAGTACTTCCAAGATGAATTTCAAAAGCTTTCTGCTTGGGTTCCTAGTTTCTACTTTCATGTCAAGGTTTAGGTTAAAAAGAAATCAAACCATTGACAAAGGAACTCAGATGAATAAGGAGTCGTCCCTTTTTGTAGAATAACTTGCTTCTATTTGTTAATATGAAGGGAGTGGCTCCAGTGAAAATTTAGGTCCAAGGTCAATGCAGTGCAAAATGTAAAAAAAAAAAAAATGCACCCTTTATGATACTGTAACTTGTATACATACAGGTCTAAAAATTAAATATTTGAAAATATGTCCTTATAAACAGTTTTTTTCTGGGTGCTGGGAATTTGCTAGATTGGGTATTTTCATAAATGCTTTTTATTATAATGCTTACTAGACTATTATTCATATTGAGTTCAGATTAATCTTATATGCATATTCTTTTAAGGACGAAGACTCCTATTATAGTGCAGGATGGTGAGGAATTCACCATCTACCCAGCCTCACCTTGGACTCACAGCATGCCTCCTACGTTAGCACAAATGGTATGGTGAGAGGTCCTCTCTCTCATCACTCTGTACCTTTCTTTATTTTTGTTGCTGAATAAATGACAGGAAGATTCATCTTTTTTATACTGATTTCATTTAGATTAAAATAAATTTAATATAATTCATGGATTTCGATTATATTAAAAACCTATAAGACAATAACTTGCAAATAAGTTATCAATGACTGTAAAGCCAACATCCATATCCTTCATTAAGTGTTTTTCTAAGCAAATCCCTTTCACAATCATTACTATTATGTTCATTTTAAGAGTGTTCTCTATGAAGAATAGACAAAGGACAAAACAATGGAAATGGGTAGAATATAAAAATTCTTTCTTCCCAAAGGAACTAAAATTTAGAAGTATTATGAATTCCCATCACATTTAGAAATGCACAACTAATTTATAGTTTTCTTTGGAGGGTATCTTTCCCTGATTTGATAGCTTTAATCCATTAGGAATCAAACAGTAGGCTGGACTGAGATTGATTTTGATTGACGTCTCCTGTTCACTATAGACCCTCCTACTTCCAGCCTCACCACAAACATTTGCCAGGGATACAAATGAATCCAAAGTACCACTCTGCAGCCCTTGGCTAAGAGTCAAGGGTAGGACAGAGAATGGTGTTTTAAGTAATTCAGAACAAGCTAAATAACATGCCTTCCAAGTAATAAAGAAAAAATTCAGCTTTATTCTCAGCTGCTTCCCACTGCTTTAGAGCAGAGAGAATTTTATATTAACACACCAAGAAAAGGAACGAGGTGTGATACATGAAGACTGTAAAGGAACCATGTGAATTAAACTACCTGACCAAAAAGCTTTTTAAAAAATTATGGCAAACTTGACATGACTAGTGAACATGTATCTTTTATTTGTCTTTTATCACCATCCTCATCATTTATTATTGTAATTTCTCAGTTAACAATTAATGTTAGAAAGAGAATGCATTAATTTGTACCCATGCCTGCGTTAGTCAACACTTACAGACTTCCCAGTGCCCTGTCAATGCCCTTCAATCCTTCCTTGTTGAGTTTTCTCTAATTGACTCTAGTGAAGCAAATCCAATTTCTTCTTTCACTCCTTATGCACATATGTAAAGAATGCTACATTTAAACTACTTCGGGATAATTTTGTGCTGTCCACTTCTGATACACTAGACAGAATGGCATCACCTGAATTTTTTCAGTATTTTATTTTTAAGGCCATTTGATTGGAATGATGTTATACCATTGTTTCAGGATAATATTAATGTGATATCCTAGAGAAGGAAAACAAGCATATTATTTGTTTGACTCCATCATCCAGGCTCTCTGAAGCCACATCTGTTTTGTCTGCAGGGTTGATTTATGCCTGAGATGTAAGTGTCAATAACTTGGTTTTGATGGGTGCAATATTGCCAGGAAAATGGATATAGTTGAACATTAGGCTATAAAGAAGGGTATGAAGTATAATTCAGATGGGCTTCATGACACTTGTCCCACAGACAACACATATTCTCTTCATTTCCAATTTCGCTAGAACAAGCAGGAAGAATGGTTTCCAATCTGTCCCACCTCATAAAAATAGACCTGTGTTTAATTCTATAGGACCTAAAATTATCCTTTGGATATTGTCAACCAATCATGCAAGGAAAACGTTTTTATCCAAAGTAATAGGAATCTTGGTATTGAGATGGCTAAAATATGACTGTTACCTTGTTTTTAATGATCACACAAAATATTATAGAAAAGCAAATGTGATGATCATTGTGAGATAGCTTGGTATCTCTCTGACTTGAACTGCGCCATTTTATCAGGAGTATAATGCAGTTTTCAAATGTAATATTTTTCAATAGAAGAACACCTAGCTTTATCGTTAATTATTCTTTAATGCAGTAAAGGAATTATATTTGTCAAGGACTTACCCCTCATTTAGTTGTAACCAAAGATGTTATATGAAACAAGCTACTCTTCTTGCTGATTATAGCCAAGGTTGGAGAACAGAAGTTCCAAATGAACTCCTGTTCTGGCTTTATTTAATAGCAAATTATCATAAATGTCTCATTGCCAAAGTGCAGTGCATAGGAAGGAATTAGCTGATTAGATTTCTGAGGTTTTGGTATTCTCTAGGAGAATCTATTAATCCTGTCACATCAAGCTGTTATGTATAAACCAAATGTCATTATAGGAATTATAGCATTCTGTTTAAAAACTTGGGCATGGAGCCAAGAGTAATTTTTAATACAACTTTATTAGGAGATAAATAATGTGTAATTTATATTCTAAAACTGCCTATTGAACAAATAAGTACATTTATAATTAATATATTTCCTAAGTAGGAAGATGAACTAGCATTACTTTCACACACACACACACACACACACACACACACACACACACACATATATAGACATAGATAGTGTGCGCATACCAATATTAGTTAACAAATGCATAATTCCAAGTTTTTCTGAAAGGGCCTAATATAAACACAATCTTTTGAACATACAGAAGTAATTCAGTTTGTTTGTATTTTTATTACAGTTTTTGCATTTTCTTCTGTCAGTACATGAGTGATTTGTAGGAATACACATATGCAGGATACACTTGTGTCCAAGTGTACAGCACTGTGTTGACAAAAAGCCCCAGCTGGAGTTACTGGATTGAAAAACAGTCACCATAATATTTGGAGAATTTTCTTTTGATATCAACTGTCATTAGGCTATTATAAGTATTGATAAATTTATTTTAACATTATAAATGGATTAGAAGAAACTTTGTTTCTGTTTCATTTCCCTTTGTAACAATGGTTTTAATCATTAACGAAAAAATAGGAAGCAAGCTACATTTGCATAACATTCACCTTGTATGAACATACCTATGATGAGTGGGAATATTCTAGCATAAGAAATTTAATTATAGAAATATGACTTGGTTGCTCTGTCAGAAAGTTAAAATCAATTTGTGGTATTGAGCAAATTCCAAGAACTAGGAGTTGAAGCTACCTGAGGAGAAGAGAAGATAAATGTAGGGGACAGAGTCTGTTATAACAACAGCAATTCTCACCATGAGGGGGCTTTTTGGTGCCCACTAGCTATGATGAGAAACCTCGTGCAGCCTTGAGGCAGGGGGAAGGGCTTGGACTTGCATCTACTGGATATGCCTCCCCATGGGAGGCCTTGCCTTTTTGTGTGTATGGGGGGGAGTGGGGTGTGGGTTGGAGAAGAGGCTAGGAGGTGGGAGGAGGGAAGAGGGAGATCTTTGATTGGTGTGTAAAATGAATGAAAATTTTTCTTAATAAAAAAAAACCAGACATTTCCACTTTTTCTTCTCACATATTGTCTCCAACCATTTTCCACAAAAATTATGAGAACAATTAGAGGAAAAGGTGGGGGAGAGCCAAAGGAATATGAGAATGAAAACATATATACTTTCTTTCATTTGTAAATATATTCAACTCATTTAGAAATTGCTGAGCTGCTCAGTGCTAGGAACCAATCATTTAGATAGTGTCTCTCAGAAATATCTTACTCCTCAATTCTAATCATCAGAACAGTCTATTCTTCCATCTGGAGATGATTTTATAACGTGGAAAAAAGTGAAAATATTTTTTCTTAAGCTTTCTGTGTTACCTGTTAAATGTGAAGTGTTCCCCTGGCACTTTCTGCAAAGTACTAGCTTCATTTACAGTTTGGACTAGCAGAGAAATCAGACTTCAATTAATTACCATCCCATGTTTATCATGGTGTAACTCTCTGTAATTTAGAGAAATTATAAAGGTTGAGGAGACATAAGGGGAACATTTTAAACATATAGTACTAGTTGGGATGGAGGCATTGCTCACCTATTATGTGTCAAGATTCAATGCTCAGCACTAGAAAATAAAAGTAAAAAGGACTAGCTGACTCAGCAGGTAAAGGAAATTGATAAACCACTGGTGAGTTGAATTTAATTCCCAGAGCTCAGATAAAGATGGAGTCCTGTGACCTTCTCCTGTGTGCCATGGCATGCATGACCATACACCCATATTGTATACACATTCACATACAAAAGAATAACACATGAAATAAAAATAAAGAGGTGAATACACAAATGGCGTGGCATGCGAAAAGGAGCCTAATTACATTTTGTTATCTCATTTTAAAAATCAGGTTTTTTTGTCTTTAAGTACTGTACAAACTAATAGATGCCACCATGTGATTTTCATGCACGCTTTCTGTTGATTGTTCTCTGCAGCTCTCTTCCCTCTTCCCCACCACTTTCCTGCTGCTCCCTTTTCACTTCCTACTAAGGCCCTGCTTCATGCCTCCTGTGCTTACTCCCTTCCCTCCAACTTTTTTTTTTTTTTTTTTTTTGGTTTTCCGAGACAGGGTTTCTCTGTGTAGCTTTGTGCCTTTCCTGGAACTCACTCTGTAGACCAGGCTGCCTCCAATTCACAGAGATCTGCCTGCCTCTGCTTTCCAAGTGCTGGGATTAAAGGCGTGTGCCACCACTGCCTGGCCCCACCAACCTTTTTAAGATGTTGGGGGGGGGGGGTTGTTTTGTTTTTTTTGTTCCCTGCTCATACTCCCCTTTCTAGTGTATGGCCTATACAGATATTCATGTACAAATATATATATATATATAAAACTTTAAATCTAGAATCCACATTTTGAGCGAAAACACTTGTCTGGTTGAATCAGAGACATTTCAGTTAATATAAAAATTTCTAGTTCCAGCCATTAGATGCCATGGTTTGATTTTTCCATACAGTTGAATAAAACTCCCATTTGCACACGCACCACATTTTCTTTATCCATTCGTCTTCTTCTGGACTTAGACCCGGACTTCACTGACATCATCGCAGTTGTGAGGAATAAGAATAGATAGGCGAGTACCTCTGCAGTGTGACTGAGAGCCCGTTGGATACACACTCACATACTCGTGAGTGATTAGCTGGAGCATGTAATGGTTCTAATTTTAAGAATTTGGAGTGCTTCTCTACTGACTTCCAAAGTGGCCAGTTTATGTTTCCAACAACAGCACACTGTTCCTTCCGCTCTCCGTGCTCAGACTCGTGGTTTCTTGTTTTCTTCATGCTGGTCATTCTCACCAAAGTGAGATAAAATGTCTGGGGAGTTTTAATTTGCAAACCTTCTAAGACATTGACTGGCCATTTGTGTTTCTTTCTTTCTTTCTTTTTTTTTTTTTTTGAGAACTGCCATCCATTCATATCTCATTTATTGCTTGAAAAATTGTTTTTGCTGTTTAATCTTTGCACTTGCCTAGAAGACAGGTGACAAAGATTTCCTCAGTCTTCAGTCTGCCTTTACACTCTGCCGAGAGAGTTTCTGTTGTCGTGGTAAACCCTTTTAATTTCTTCTGATCCCATTTGCCAGATTTTGTGGTTATTTTCTGTGCTACTGGAATCATTTTCAAGAAGTTGTTGTTTGCCTGTATCGTTTCTTGAATCGCTCTCCATGTTTCTCTAATAGCTGCAGTGTTTTAGGCTTTATATTAAAGTCTTTAATCTGTTTTGACTTGTTTTGCATGCACAACCTATGCAATTCCTAGCTTTAAAATATAAACACAGCGTTTAATTTAATGTTCCTAATATAATCACTAATTCAAAAATTGGGGGAAAATTCAAACATTTTAGGGAAAAGCCAATGCTTGAATATGCTTATGGTAATCAAAACGATTTGGGATAAAATACCTTGACACAGGTACATTTCAACCAAATTATAGAATTTTTTTACTGTTAGGTGGTTTGGAGATTACCTGGGTTTTCCTGTGGTTCTTTACCAGTTCTTAGAAGTTTTGCTAGAGAATTCAGGATGCAGGTGTCCCCAGGGTAAATCTACATTGCCAGTTTGCTAAACAAAACAAGAACAAAATGAAATCCTAGAAATATGTGTGTCTTCTGCTACTACATAACAATTCTGCATTTCTACTTTTGAACTTGAGAATTTAAAAAATGTTTTGACTGCTTTTGTTCATCTCTAAATGAGGTTTCACTTTACCTGATTTATGGTTTTAATATTCACATATAGTTAAGAAACATTGGAGTTATTTAAGTTGAGACACATGAATCATCTCTGTGTAGAGCTTCATTTGCAGCATTTATATAATATATGCAAATAAAATCAGAGTTTCTGTAGCCTCTTTGCCTCTAAAGGTTAGATTTTTCTAATTAGAATCATGCAATTAATTTTGAAACTCCCCTTCCATTTTTTTTTTTTTTCTGGAAGCACTGCCCTTCTTTGCCACAAGCTTTTAATTTCTCCCCATTTTATGCTTTAGCTAATGAAATAATTAAAACTTATGCTTGAATTCATACACAAGTTAACTGACTTGCTTTCAACATTGACCAGTGCAATATGACTCTTTGAGATTGGGTGCCTTTCTGCTATGTACAAACTTGTTGATGAGCAATGCTAGAACAGATAGAGTGTCTACTTTCTTTGTGAAAACTTAAATCGAAAGGTATTGATCTACTTGGATAGGACGTTAACAATAATCAGGACATTACTCATAAATTCATAAAGTATTAAAGTGTAAAGATAAGAAAACATAAAAATGTTGCCCCATTTAATTAATCTATATAAAAATAAAAGGTAAAATTTGAATGCAAATCAAAAACACTAAATAGTGTTGCTTTCATAGTCTATTAGGGCTCTTTCTTCAAACAGAAATTATACAATGACTATACATTCAAAGGAGCCTTCTCCTATTATCTTACATAACACTATTCAGATAGTCCAGAAATGGTAATCTTCACATGGTGGGTGTGGCTGAGAATCTGGTAGCTCCTCAATCCATGAGCCCTGATACTGAGACTGTCAGTCCTCCCAACTGGGAGCTGAAGGGCTGGAGGATTCCATTGGACCTCTTAGTCTTCATTGCAAACTGGAAGCTTTAGGTCCTGGGTTTTGATATCAGTGAAAGAAGGAAGCAGGGGTAGTGGGAACAACTGCCGCAGCAGCAGAGCTTGCAGTGAGACATGAAGACAACAGCGAAAGGGCAAAGCTGTTCCTTCAGACCGGCTTTCCTCTGAGCAGGCACCCAAAGATTCCACACAGGGTTAGGGTAGGTCTTTCCAGTTCAAACAACCTGATGAAGAAAATTACTCACAGCGGTACCCAGCTGTTTAGATCCTAGTTGATGGCAGGTCCTGTCACATTGATCACCAATATTAACCATCACGTGTTTTTGTTCTTTCTTAATTTTTGTTGAAATACTCCAAGTATTATTGAAATAACTGATTTACAATACAGGGTCATTTTCTTGGTTACTACATGACTCTCTGCATTTTCTGTCTCATGGTTAAAATTTATTAAAATATTACTTACTGTTGTTTCTGTTCCTACCTTCACTCATTTAATTGTGTATCCATGAACAAATGCCGTCTGAGTAACTGACACTCCAAGCACTATACGCTTCCCTACCTCTTAAGGTCTGTGCTTTAAATACTGACAAACATATGGCAGTACCTTTTAGAGTATAGCTAGGTCTGAATTTTAGAAGCAGTTACTGTCTTTGAGGAGCTAAGATTTCTTTTAGAGAGGTGCTTCTTTGAATATTTTTCTTTTTTATTTTATGTGTATGAGTGCTTTTTCAGCATCTATGTCTGCATACCATCTTCATGCCTGGTGCCCTTGGAGAACAGAACATGGCATTAAACTCCTTGGGACTCCAGTTACAGATGGTTGTGAACTACCATGTGGTGCTGAGAACTCAGTGCAAGGCCTCTGCAAGAACACCAGGCACTCTCAACTATAGAGCCATCTCTCCAGCCTGTGCTTATTGGATTTTAATATTCCCAGGAATTATCCACTGATGTAATCATTGGATTCTAAAGGGGCAGGACTGGGGATAGGGCCTAAGATTTTGCTTTTCAAAAGAGCTGCATAGCTGTGGTGTATGGGACAGAACTCTAGACTAAAGGCTATTTTAGTTCTTTTGAATAGCTTTGTTTGCACACCCATAGAATTTAATAATTATAATTTTATGACCTATTCACATTAATTTTTCAATTACTGGCTTCTCTTTGCTTCATATGCAACACCTATCTTGCTGTAATATCATGTAGATCTGCCTTGTTATGTTTTCTTGAAATATGACAATTAATTCAGTCTATTGAGTTTTCTGTTCCTATCATTTATCAGAATATTCATATAACAATAAATACTTGATGAATTAATGCAAAAATGGCTACATCATCACTTTAATATCTACTCTTCATTTCTTTTTTTAATATGATTTATTTATTATGTATACAGAAGAGGGTGCCAGATCTCATTACAGATGGTTGTGAGCCACCATGTGGGTGCTGGGAATTGAACTCAGGACATTTGGAAGAGCAGTCAGTACTCTTAACCTCTGAGCCATCTCTTCAGCCCTACTCTTAATTTCTTTCTTTTTTCTTCCTTCTTCTTTGCCTCATAAAGGTCACAGTAAACCTTTCACTGAAATTTGCTGTTAATTATATTTTCCTTCTCAGCTTTAAATGAAGCGTCCCCTTCCAGCATGCAGCAATGGTGCTGTTTTGGAAGTGGTATAAAGGGATAAGCAAAAATATTGAAAGATGAGGGAAAAATAAGAAAATATTATGTCTCAGCAAAATAATCTTTGAAGTAATTATGTTATTGGAAGTGGTTAGCATCCAAACTGGAATGATTGAAAGCAAAGACCCCAGCAAACTTGCAAACATAGCCAACATATCCAAGTGACTTCTCTATAGTTAATGTCACATGGTATGTCTAATGCCACAATAATATTATTACAATATAATAATAATAATAATAATAATAATAATAATAATAGCGATTGCATTGCTCAGCTCCTATCAGATGTCAGAGTGTCACATTTTCTCCTAGAGCTTTATGTACTAGTTTGCTTAAGTCACTTGTAGAAATTTTTTGTCACTTTCATGTAAAAGTTTACAGAAATGTCATTTCAAGGTGACATGAGGTGAGCAACAGAGCTGGCCTCTAAATCCAGGAATATTTGGTTCTGGAATCCATGCTTTTAGCTTCTACTCGATGTAGATGCTGTTCTAGTGTTTAGAAGTGGACATATTGGTTCATCTGAATGGAATTTAGAATATCTCAGTAGAGTTATGCAAATGCATGAGAGTTGGATGTTTAAAGTCATGGAATCCAGCACTTGTCTATCTAGAAATTAGGACAACTTTTACTCTACTAAATTTTTTCTGCTTCTTATATTTCTGTATGTAGATCATCATACATTTCTGTTAAAAAGATGAAGGCCAAAGAAATTGGTGGCTGTATTTATGTAAGATATTTCCTGAAAATTCTCAATATTATAAAAGAAAATATGAGAATGTATGAGTAGACTTTTAGTCTTAGTCTAATTGAACACTGATTCAAAGCGTATTCGGCAGTAACTGATGCAAATGTTTGGAGAGCTATGTAATTGGGACTCTCAGCTTGGCTTTGTTTTCAGCACCTTGATCAGAGGTAAGAATGATAAAAGCACTGCTTAGTGTGCTTTTTTAGGTAAAGCAAAACAGCAAAAAATGGAGCTGCTGGCTGAGGTGACTGAAAACATGTTTCCTGGTTGTAGGGATGAGCAGAAACTAATAAAAATGCAATTTTACTGGACTATTGTAAATTCTTGTTTATTGCACACTTAGAATACAGGGAAATTCATGGTAAATTTCCTGTGGTTTTATTTGACTACCACCTCGGTATGAGCCAGTATGGTGCTAACAGATGATTAAAAAGTTAATATATACTTGAACTGTATTATGAGAGGCAGAGTCAGGTTCAAGGGTGGTAACTGTTTCACTATAATCTGAACTGTTAAGACTGTGCCTTTAACATTATACTCAGTTCTGTAGACTATGTTTTAAGAGTTGAAATAGTGGATTGAAGCTGGAGGGTGACTAGAATGTTGGTGAAATTGGAAACCATGGTATTTCAAAGATTAAGTCCCTCTAACCTTGAGAAGAAATAATAAGACACTGTAAAACTTCACATTGTAAAATCTTTTATTTTCTTTGAAATGAGATGAGAATTTCTCTGTATCTAATAGTTTAGACATAGATGTAATAGGTTCAAAGTCACATCGTAGGTATAGACATGTAGAAGACAACTTGAAAATAATATGGCATGGAACAAAATAAGTGGTTATTCCTATTTTATCACAATAGAGGCTGTGTATTTAAACCCATAGCTTGCATTATATTTTAACAACTTCAAACTACCATTTAATTTGAATAACATCAACAGTAAATTTAAACTTCCCTTTGCTATCAGAAGCTCTGTCTTGTCCATCTCCACACTGCTGTTAAAACCACTGCTCAAACACTCTCATTGTATTCATGAAGAGTTTAAGATGTTTAGCATAGAGTATATTAATATAATTTAATATAAAACTAACCCTAAGAAAAATTATACATTGACATATAAATTTCACATGATGAATTCCCCATATTTCTACCAAACTGAAACTGAGCTTTATGTGATTGCTTTTTAATATTTTTCAGTATTAAATTAAATTAAACAAAATTCTGTCTTGATTCCTACTAATAATTAATTTAAGCATGCTTTGGAGGTGATAGTATCCATTATTACTGTTCAGTCCCTGAACGCTTGTTCATGTCCTTTGTCCATGTATTTTATAATAAATTGTTTTATTTTTAAAATACTGAGTGGAATGTCTTTAAATATTAATAATTGTAATACACATGAGTTATATAGCTTTGCTCTTCTGATATGCAACTTATACCTTAAATCAAACGGTTCTCTTAATTAACTCACTCTTGTATTTTGCTTATAACTGAAAACTTGAAGGAAAGTAAGAAAAGTTAAGTTAAGAATAGTTAAGAAAGAAAGTTATAAGTAAATCAGTTCTTCATTCATCTACAATTCCTGCTTTCATTGGCAATCAACATTGGAAGAAAATTAAAAGTAATTTCCTATAATAGTAACAATTCTTATTTTAAAAATGACTAAGAAGAAAATTCAATAAAATGGTCAATTTTCCCATAAATATGAAGGTTGTCTTTTTATAATAATAAAAAAATATAAGTTAGTTCTAAAACCCAAAAGTAGATAGGCGTTGTAATGCAGACATGCTATCTCCATACCTGGGAGGCAGAGATAAAGGATCAAGAATTAAAGTTCACCTTTTGTTACACAACAATTTCAGGTCCAATATGGGCTACAGGAAACCTTGTCTTAGAAACAGACAACAACAACAACAACAAAATAACCCCAACAAAGACAGCTAATAGTTCTTCACTTGTTATACCTGATATTAAGATTTACTGGAGGGAAGAGAGGGATCTCTGGTTGGTATGTAAAATGAAAAATAAAATTTCTTAAAAAAAAAACAACTAGTTATCAAAAAACCCATCATGGTTTTACTAGTATATTGAATTCAAAGAAAAATATGTTAATTAGAGGAACTGAAATTCATGGTAATTGCTAAGCAATGTCCATGCCATAACTGAACTCTTACAGTATCTTGCCATGCTGGTCATTGCTGTACGTCATAGTTGTCATAGCAAAGTAGGTCTTTTGGTTGCCTTCCTCCTTGGGAAGCTTGTATGGCTGGATCCTTCTGGTGCCATAAAAGCTAATAATCAGGAAGGGAGCTTTCAGGTCAGTTCTAGTTCAGGAGTTTCTGGGTCTTATGTCCGAAGCAGATGATGTCTTCAGCAACAGGAACTTACTTTCTAGCTCTTGGAGGCAACAAAGGGCAATGTTTTCTAAGTGGATTTAGCAAGAGAGAAATCATGCCTGTTTCCAACTACCCAGTGCTAGTGAATTTGTAAATGCTGGAAGAGAACCTAAAACCACCACTTTACTAAAGTAGCATAATCTTTAAGTACATTTTAAGTATTTGTCTTTATGCTCATAGATAAGTATAATCCTCACTCCTAATTCAGGAAACTATCTTTGTAATGGATGGAGACAGTTTTGGAAAAGCACAACCAATCAAAATGGACACTTGTAGAATCCAGTCCCAACTGATACATCTACAACACAACTCATATATCTAAGACTGAGGGATAATTGCTGAGGAGGATGTAGAAGAATTGTAAGAGCCAGATGATCAGGGAGTTTGCTAGGCTATTATGTCCTAGAAATATCAGAAACTACATCCAGAAAGTCTCACCAGCATGACTGCTTGAATATGATATGAACAAAGACAAAAATAGACATGCCAACACAGAAGAGTGAAAGCCCAAGAGGCATCAACCCTACACAATGAACTATAAATAACTAAGCAAGGCTAAGAGCAGAAGTTCTTCCTCAGAGAAGTTGTTTCTGGTTTCAGCCTGCTTTTTTAGTTTCCTGTCTATAGTCAAGATGTGAAGAGTCTTTTTCTCATACTCCCATGACCATGAATACTGCTGTGTTTTCTCCAATGTCATGGGCCCTTTTAAATCATATACTAAAGTAAACTCTTCCTACCATGATTTTTTTTGGTATTTTTGTTTCACTGAAGCAAACCTGATAATGAATGAAAGTGGTTTTGTCTATAAAGTTTATCTAAACTAATATCAGAGTTCTTGGTCCTGTTAGCAAATATTAGTTTGTAAATAGGTTTATATTGTTCTGTTTTGAGCAGAGTAACCTCAGTTGTAATAAACATAGTAAGCCAATTAGAAAGAAATGTTATGAAATTAATGCTTCTGTGTGCTGTTCCATATTTATACAACCTGGAAATCCTCTAAGATCTGCTGGAACTTATCAAGTATCCTCAGTAAACATATGTACAATAAAATAGAGAAATATTCTGCAAAGTCATTGTAGCTACTAAATTTATTGAGATACAGAATCAAAATTGAATAAAGGGATATTAGTAAATAGATAATTTATGCTGATAAGTATGTAAAGACAAAAGTTTCTTAATAACTGACTATTTAGTGGATTCTGTAAAGTTTATCATACACGTGACTCTCTGAAAATGTATTATGTATTTTATACTGTGACTGTTATTATAAAATTTAATTCAGTATAATAATTTAGATATTTTCTCATGACACATAAACTTCTTAATCATTCAAATGTATGTATTTATTTATGTTAATTCTAACTTCCTTAAAAAAAGGACTAGAGAGCTGGTGGCATGGTTCAGTGGTTAAGGTAGCTTGCTGCCAAGCCTGGTGTCCTATTACTGACACTCACATTGTTGGAAGGAAACAATGGACTCCTACCAGTTGCCTATAATTGAAACAGGTAGTCTGTGGCATGCCTCCTTCTGACATCCACCACATGCATGATACATACACATACACAAACATACATGCATACACACATAAATATAGTTAACTTTTTCAATCTTAGGGTTTTTTTTAATTTAATTTAATGAAAACATTTCTCCCTTCCATTTTCTCCCCACAAATCCAAGCGTCATATCCCTGGCTACTCTCCTTCAAATTCATGCCCCCTTTTCTTTTCTTTTCTTTTCTTTTCTTTTCTTTTCTTTTCTTTTCTTTTTTCTCTTTTTTCTCTTTTCTTCTCTTTTATTTTCTCTTCTCTTCTTTTCTTTTCTTCACTAATTGTTGTTGATGTATGCGTGTATGTGTGATATTTATAAATACACAATCTTAAGCATAATCTATTCATTCAGTATTAATGCTACTTGTATGTGTGCTTTCAGAATGTATTTTAATTTTTAAAATCAGTAGCAGAAGATTTGATTTTATGACTTTTAAATGTGGTATAAGCTGAACACAGTTTAGTCTAGAGACTCCTGAGAAGGTATTACTTTCAAAAGAGCAAGGGGCATTATCAAGGGTCTAGGCACCTGACTAGCCATCAACTTCTTTCCAAAGGTATGCTATGAATATGAAAGGTATGACTGCTGCCAGACTTGGCTATTTTGGTCTCCAGAATAAACAACTTCTGCTTCCTTCCTTTAGAAAGACAAACTTAGAAAATAAAACTCTGACTATAATCAACAAAGAGATCATTCCAAATTCTGACTTTTGAAATTGAAGTAAGAATGGGATAGTCCCTCTTAGAGATGCTACTAGAATACAGATGGGTAAGGATGCTCTTCCTGTTTCTGGTGATCTATCTAATCACAGAACATCAAATTGTCACATTTAGTGACAATTACACCCAGAAGATAGAACCTCTAAAGCATTTGAGAATTTATAATTTGCTGAGTTGGTAATGGAGAATATAATTGCAGGAATTTATTAGGCAAAATCATCACATATTTTTATGATGGAGAAAGTTAGATGTAGGTAGATTTTTCTGTCACACTAGCCAGCTCCCAAATCATGACATGCAGACTTATTATTAATTATGAAAGCTTGGACAGTAGCTTAGGCTTGTTTCTAACAAGTTCTCATAACTTAATTAACCCATATCTTTTGATCTATATTCTTTTACATGGGTTGGTTACCTTTACTTTGTAATGCCCAGGCTGCTTGCTCTATGTTCCTGGCATCTCCTTTCTTCTCAGCATCCTCTCTGCCAAAAAATTCCTTTCTAGCTATTGGCCATTTAGCTTTTTATTAAACCAATTCTAGTGACACATCTTCACAATGTACAAAAAGACTATTCTACATTTCCCCTCGTTTGTCTAAATAAAAAGGAAAAGTTTTAACTCTAACATAATATACATAATGTACAATAAGAAAAAATTTAAGGTATTGTCTAAATAGAAAGGAAAGGTATTAACTTTCACAAATGAAACTATACACAATAATAACAACTATCAAATAAGAAATACATTCACAATGTCCATTCTGTTAATATTTTGCAAATTTAGAAAAAATACTCCATTATTTATCCTTTCTTGATGAGTCCAAAATTTTGTACATATTTTATCTTCTATCATAACTAAAGAAAACTATAACTATCTTGTTTTCAGTTCCATCAAAGACCCCAGAAGGATATAATATTACCTGAGTAAATAGGGAGTGTAGTGCAAACCACTTACAAAAGTATAAGAAATGACAGAAAAAGCTGGCTACCTGGACAGTCACCCAACAACTTTACATTGTATTTATAAATGAACTTCATAGGTACAATACCTTAAACAAGAAATAGAAATGTATAATACAGTATATCAAAAATGACCTTAAATTTGTATCAATATACAAAAGTATCTTACACAAGAGTAGAAATATATATGACAAAAAGAACTTTATATTTGTATCAATATGTAAATATATCTTAATCAAGAGTAGAAACATATACACAGTATAATAAAAATAATCTTAAATTTGTATCAATATACAAAAATCTATACCAATGTAAAATATTTGAAAGTAGTAGTTGTTTTTAGTTTGAAAGTAGATATAATAATCTACCATTTTATCCTATCATTTCTTTAACCCCTTTTCTTTTTAGAATGAGATCAGTGAATCTCATTTCCTTTGTTTAGTATCCTCCCTGATCATGACCAGTAACAACTTGTCACCAAAACCCCTAAGTGATGACAAATATCCATTGAACAACCAAAAACCACCCACCCTGCCTTTTGGAAAAGTGGGTGTTGTATTCTTAAAATTACTTTCTATTGTCTGGGGGTAATGACATTTTTAGGGGACCCTGAGAAAATTAAGTTAATGGTCAAGTCCTGGTTAGAATAGTCTGTAAGGCTGAGCCATCTTAGCCAGTAGCCTTGAAGTTCTTCTGGATGTAGAACACTGAGGAAACAGCAACAGAGGCACTCTGAGAGGTTGGATCACCTGGGCCACCTGTTTCATTGATGTCTGGTACCCTTGCTCTGAAAACACATAAACTTTCAACCATAACATATATAACTGTATTAACACAAGTATGGCTATATGTTGTATACAAGCCAGCCAACAATGATTGTTTTATGTTTGAGCAGGTAAAATATATGTCACATGTCCTGTAGTTTTTCTAGGTTTGTTTCTTTATGTCTAGAACCAGGATTTTCAGGGGCTCTCCCTTGATTAAACTCAATCCTCTTTAACCTTGAATGAATCCACAGCCTTTTGTTTTCTGAAACCAGAAAAAAATAGCCTCTTCACCAACCTAACATATATTTTTTACTCTTATTTTGATGTTAAGACATTTAAAATTATATAGGTTGGTTTGATTTAGCAGTTTCAATAATCCAATGTCTCTCAACAACTATTGTTTGCTCATCAGCAATCACAAAATTTAAAGTCAATCACAACATCATACAGGATCTAGACTCTGTATTTTTCCATCTCTATGTGGCTTATTCTTTTTTGTTATTTATAAACAATTAACTTTTTTCTATGACTGTCTATACCCATTTTCTTTTTGTTCTTAAGCCTATGTATATTTTGAAATACTTGTTTAGAAGATTTTCCATCCAAAGCTGCTGTGCTGTGTAGCTGTACTCTTTTTTGTCCATGGGAGGCAAATCTGAACCTGCTGCACAGATTAGCTCATGGTGTACTGGTAGCTCAAACCTGCAGGCTGTAGCTGGGAGACACATCTCTGTACTGTGGCCTTCAGGAGAGAGAGTGGAACTAGGAAGACACATTTGGCTCCATTCTTATGTGTTTGAATCTTTTTTAAGCTTTCCCAAGTCTTGTGTGGAAATACATGTCCCCACATGTGGTGGTATTGTATTCTGCGAAACATTGTGCACCCTAATAAACTTATCTGGGGTCAGAGACAGAACAGCCATAATATTAAACATAGAGGATGGATAGGCAGTGGTAGCACACCCCCTTTAATCTTAGCATTCCAGAGGCAGAAATCCATCTGTTCAAGGATTCAGCCAAGCATGATGATTCACGCCTTTAATCCCAAGAAGTGAGCCTTTAATCCCAGGGAATGATGGCAGATAGCAGAAAGGTATATAAGGTGTGAAGACCAGAAGCTAGCAGCATTTGGCTGGTTAAGCTATTAGGCTTCCAGCAGTAGTTCAGCTGACATCCATTCGGATATGAGGACTCAGAGGCTTCCAGTCTGAGGAAACAGGATCAGCTAAGGAACTGGCAAGGTGAGGAAGCTGTGTTTGTTCTGCTTCTCTGATCTTCCAGCATTTACCCCAATAACTGGCCTTAGGTTTGATTTTATTAATAGGGACTTTTAAGATTCCTGCTACACCCATACTGGACACCATTTGTAATAGGAGTGTTCTGTCCCACTAGTCAGCACCAAAATCACAACATGGAGACTTATTTTTAATTATGAAAACTTGGCCAGTAGCTTAGGTTTGTTTCTAAGTAGGTCTTATAACATAAATTAACTCATGTCTTTTTTTCTCTTTATTTATTTATTTATTATATTTGTGTTTTAATTTTACACATCAGCCATAGGTTCCCCTGTCCTCCCCCCTCCCGCCCCTACCCGTACCTGTCCCCCAGCCCCTCCCCTCCAATCCCATCTCCTCCAGGGCCAAGACTCTCCTGGGGATTCATTTAAACCTGGTGGATTCAGTACAGGCAGGTCCAGTCCCCTCCTTCCAGGCTGAGCAAAGTGTCCCTGTGTAAGCCCAAGGTTCCAAACAGCAAGCTCATGCACTAAGGACAGGTATGGGTCCCACTGCCTGGGTGCCTCTCAAACAGTTCAAGCTATTCAATTGTCTCACTTATCCAGAGGGCCTGATCCAGCTGGGGGCTCCACAGCCTTTGGTTCATAATTCATGTGTTTCCATTCGTTTTGCTATTTGTCCCTGTGCTTTTTCCAATCTTGGTCTCAACAATTCACCCTCTTACAGTCCCTCCTCTTTCTTGACAATTGGACTCCCAGTAACCCAGACTAAGAAGGATGAACATGGTATGTACTCACTCATAGTAGGATACTAGATGTAAAACAAAGATGACTAGACTGCTACACAACTTCAGGGAGGCTACCTAGAAAATGGGACCCTAGGAAAGACACAGGGATCACCCAATGACAGAGAAAGGGATGAGATCTACATGAACAACCTGGACACAGTGGGAGTAATGAAGGACAAGGTTCGAGGGAAAGAAAGCTTAGGGGAGCAGGAGATCCAAGCTGGATCAAGAACAGAAAGGGAGAACAAGGAATAACAGACTATGATAAATGATGACCACATGAGAACAGGAATAGGCGGAATGCTCGAGAGGTCCCCAGAAATCCACAGTGATATATCCTCTGTAGACTGCTGGCAATGGTCGAGAGAAAGCCTGATCTGACCTAGTCTGATGATCAGATGGCCAAACATCCTAATGGTCGTGCTGGAACTCTCATCCAATAACTGATGGAAGTGGATGCAGAGATCCTCAGCCAGGCCCCAGGTGGAGCTCCAGGAGTCCAATTGTTGAGAAAGAGGAGGGCCTGTAAGAGTGTGAATAACTCATGTCTTTTAATCTACATTCTTTTATGTGAATCAGTTCCCTTTATTTTTAATGTCCTACCTGATTGCTCTGTGTCCCTAAAATCTCCCTTTTTCTTCTTCCCATAATCTTCTCTACTTAAAATTTTCTTTCTATCTATTGGCCATTCAGCTTTTTATTAAACCTGAATGACACATCTTCACAGTGTACAAAAAGATTATTCTACAACAGTTAGATGTTTGTCGAATATTAAATACATATATGATATTCTTAAATTGATTATGGAATTATAGAATAACAGTGCATCAAAGCCAATAAATTTATAAAGGGGTTGATTCACATGTATTTCCAGAAGTAGCATTCCTTTTACTCACAAGAAAAGAGGATATCTTTATCATTAAACCTTAATCTCTTCAAAAAATATATTTAACTTAAAAGACTAAGAACGTTAAAGGATACAGTTACACACAAACATACACATAGATTATATATATATATGTATATATACATATATATATACATATATATATATATAGAGAGAGAGAGAGAGAGAGGGAGAGAGAGAGAGATGTGCAGTTGACTAATCCTCATTATTTCAGAAATCTCTAATGAGCTAATTTCTTTGTAAATCATTAGTCCACAGACATGTACCTTCATGATCTTTTATGAGCATTTCAGTTCAGTATTTACTTTATACAAAACATACTTTACCAGCTGAAGTAGCACACTGTATCTTCTTATTATACCAGTTTTTATACTAGAAATAAACCTCTTTCTTTCTTTATTAGTCAATTTAGGGTATTATGGTATATACTTGTAAGCTTCTTTTGGCTCTACCACACCCAAGGATAGTAGTCCAGAAGGCCATGATTGCTCTTATAGAGAAAATAAACACATTAGGTAAGTACCAGATAAGAGCAAGTTTTATTGCTGTTGACTGACAAAGACTCATCTTAACCAGAATTCAGTAAGGCTTTAACTAACTTTTTTCTTTTGAATAGGGCACAACCTGGATTTGTCCTCTCTTTCACCTCATCAGGACATTCATTTTGCTGTTATGATAAATACTCTGATCAAAAGCACCTTAGCTGAGGGAAAACTGTTTTTCAGCTTATAGGTCATAGATCATCTTTGAAGGAAGTCAGGGAAGGAACTCAAATGAGAACTTGAAGGTGAAACTATGAATCCTACTTCCAGGCTAGCTCTCAGATCCATGCTTAGCTAGCTTTCAAATAGAGCGAAGACCACCTACTCAGGGAATGGTGCTGATCATCATGGGTTCAGGTGTTGTTCCAGAATATCTGTTTAACAATACAAAGATATGTATCATTTGTTTAACTATGTAAAGATGTTTTGCATTTGTTGATGTTGTGGAATATTTGTTTAACTGTGTAAAAATGTGTTGCATTTGTTTAATTATGTAAATGTGTTGCTGTTTACCTTATCTGCCTAAGGCACCTGATTGGTCTAATAAAAATCTGAATGGCCAATAGCAATATAGATGGAACTTCCAGACATGGAGGAAGCAGGAAAATAGTACATACAGAATGAAAGGTAAAAATCCCAGAGGCAAAACACAGATGCATAGAAACAGGTTAAGTAAAACGAGCTAGTAGGACAAGCCTAAGCTAAGACTGAGCATTCATAATAATAATAAATCTCCATGTCTTTATCTGGGATCTGGTTGATGGCCCAAAGAAAATTCAAACTACAAGGTTCTCCTTTATTAATTAACAGTCGAGACAAATGCTCAAAGAAATGCCCATAGGACAATTTGATGTAGGTAATTTCTCTCTCAATGACTATTCCTGTGTCCAGTTGACAGTCAAAGCTAAGGAGGGCAGTCAGCAAAATATTCTGTGAAGTCAGGAAGAATCTTTACACTATTATATCTAGTCAAGTTCTTCCTTCATTTCTTGTCATACCATTATCTCTGTGAGTCTATGTATGAGATTGGTCATGTGAGTACAGGTACCTACAAAGACCAGTAGCATCTGATATTTCTAAAGCTAGAGTTTCAGGAAGTTGTAAGCAAGCCGAGGTGGGTCCTGTGAATCAAACTGGTCCTCCACAAGAGCAGTGCATGTGCTCATAGTGTTTGAATCATCTCTCCATCTTTTATTTACCATTTCTGATGTCCTACCTTGACCTGCTTTTTGTAGGAACCCTATAAAGAAGTTCAGCTCTTCATAGTTACCTCCCAATTATGATCTCTCTCACTCTCCTTGTTGGTATTAAATTTCCACTTCTCTGTTGCATTTGGAGTTCAGTTTCAACTGTCTCTCATATTCAATAAAGCCTTCCTTGTATTTATGATATTTTATCAGATACATTTTTGAATTTAATCATGAGTTTTATGTTAATGTATCAATAATGTAGTTTAAAACAAGGTTATGTAACTGGGCGGTGGTGGTGCACGCCTTTAGTCCCAGCAGTTGGGAGGCAGAGCCAGGCAGATCTCTGTGAGTTTGAGGCCAGCCTTGTCTACAGAGTGAGATCCAGGACAAGCACCAAAACTGCACAGAGAAACTCTGCCGTGAAAAGATCAAAAACAACAAAACAAAACAACAAGGTTATATACTAATTAGGTGATGCAAATATAGCATAAGGTATGCAAGAACTTAAATCTGTATTTACCCTAAAAGTTACTCAATATTCAGGTTCACTAATTTGAGACCAGTAGGAACTAATAAGAATGATGTGTATATATTGTACCAACAAATATATATACAGTCAGAAGCGTACACAGAAATAAAATGAATATCTTTCTTTTAATGGATGCTATTTTATAAATGCTATTTGGAGAAAAAGTAGTTTTGGGGGTAGTAAAATAAAACACTTTGGATCATAGTTTAGCTCTGAAATGGAGATATTGCTTATTATGTGTAAGGTCTTGGAAATTATTCCAGCATTACAGACAAATAAAAGGAAAAATAAATCATCTTTTGTCAATGTCCAATTTCTGTCCTATAGCTTTTCTTCAAAAATTTTGTAAAAATATATAACCATGAATCCATGTGTATAACCCTAACCCAAGGGAGTCAGGGAAGGATTAGAAGACAGATTGAGAGTAAACACTTGACAACTTAAAAAATGTCTTCTGTGCCTGTGACACAAGCCATTTCAGTGATTTTTAACCTTCAGAATGAATGGAAAAAAAAAATGACACATAGGGAAAAAAGTAAAACATGCCTCAAAAGGGAAACATAACTTGTGGGGAGGCATAAGACATGAAATAGGTCCTGTGAAGCAGCTAAGGCCTCCCTGACTATGATGCTTACTGTCAGGAGACATTTTACATTATACTTGGAAGGTAAATCTAAGAAAGGGATAGAGATGAAGAGAGAGACAGAGAGAAAGATACAGACAGAAGAAGGGAGCCAGGAAGAGAGAGGCAAAGAGAGGGAGGGAGGCTGGTGGGGAGAAAGAGGAATATGGGAGAAAATGGGAGCGAGAAGGTGGGAGATGGAGGAGATGGAAAGTGAGAGTGTCTCAATCCTGGATACAGCAGAGATGTAGAAAGCTGGTGAGCAGCGCTATTGGAGGTAGTAGCTATTTTGACACATAATGAAAATTAATGTGAGCCAAATGTTCCAGTTACTTTTTATTTATTTCATTGTGTTGGGTATATTCAGTGATTTGCTTAAGGGGAAAGTACTTTAGAAAGACGTTTATTAGAACATGTATAAACAATAGTGACTTGCTACCACCATTCCAAATCCTGTCAGATGTAGGCTCCACAAAGTTCATCCCGCATCACACCACTCTGAACTACACAGCATATAACAAGACAATGTAGGGGACAGCCCAAGATAGCAGATATTAATTGAACATATTTTTGCTTTCCTGGTTCTGGCAATCCAACAGACCAAACAGAGTAAACAAACTTTGTTTTGTAGCTTTGAAGTCTTCTCGCTAGTTTTCCCCAACTTAGAAAAATTACACTATTTATAAAAGTGCATAAATTGTAATTTAAGTTAAAAAAAGCCTTGAAATTTTTATCAAAAGCATTCAAATTACTCTCTCCCCAGGTCAGCTAATGAGTTGTCAGGAGCTGGCCCCTTACTGTAGCGCACCTCCTGCAGACTAAGACAGTTAACCATGTTTTCATCAAAGGAAATGCTCATTAGTAGAGCTTTCAGAAACTGATTTGATTATAGTTTCACTTGTTAAAGTGAAATATTTTGAGCTCATTAGGATGATTATGATTCAAGGTCATCGTTTGAAGCCAGTCCTGTCAATATAAGATAAATGGGCCCTCATCTTTCCCCTTCTTTACGTCTGTGCTTTTTAAACTCTTCTCTGTAAAACTTCCATAGCCATAATTAATTTTTAGTTCTTCTGTTACAAAGCTGCTTAAAAAAAAAAAAAGAACAAAGATTTTGGCTACCAAAAGGGCCTTGAAGAACTATGAAGAGGAGGAGGAGGCTATCTTGTTTTAGAAAAATCAGAGAAAAACCTTGAAAACTTCAGCCTTTGAAAGGAAGCTAGTCTATCCTTGACCTTTGCAGTTTCTAAAAGGTGCTTTGTACATAATTTTGCATGTACTCTTTCATCTCGAAACTATAAAACTAAACTGAAAACCACCCAAGAACTACCAGTGGCTTAATTAAACATCTCCTGCTTTATGGTGCAAGATGAAGTTAGCACCTTTTAAAGTTCCTTCCTTTCTTTATCTAAATCTGGAGCTTAAATCTCAGAGTGTTAAAGAGCCTCGTAGACATTAAAGGGTGTGATGCTAACTTCTATCATGCAGTCATTCTAACAGGAATCTGGCCCCTGAACTTCATTGGTCAAATATTACCTTTTCCTCTAACACTGAGGTGAGGTTATAGGGAAAGTAAAGCATTTTAGAAAAACATTTTGATCTTTCAGGTAATTGAGTCTCCAATACCATTCACTTGAATTCATACCTACACTGAGCAGTGGATAACATTTGAAAAATCATAAAAGATGACCTTTCAGTTAATGACTTGTTTTTTTTTCTTTACTTTTATAGACATCAGATAGAAATTGTCATCTTTGATTTTTTAAACTAATAAGCCTTTAAAATGACTTCTACACTCACTATTTTATTTTTAAGATATTATTTAATAAGTTAAAGTGTTAGTATTTGAACATGTTATTCAATGAAATTAAACCAAAAGGCTAGTCAGTAGTGTTTTAAGAGAAGATTTGGATCTTAAAGCAATTAATTTTGTATTTTCACATGAGCCCTAGGACTTCTTTGAACATAAAATTTATAGTGTAACTGTGAATTAAGCTTTTGTCTTGGCATGTTTCTACAAATGAACCCTAATTGTTAGGAAGCTAGTTAGATGTTGGCAGGCTTGAAGGTCACTAGTAATAGACCATCATCAGATAGTAACACCAGGAACTGAAATCTTAGAACTCTGACACTGGTCAAAGGAATGGAATCTGAGTTTTTTCTCAGGTCCTGTGTGGATACAAAACACTTTCAAAGACATGAAAGATCTTCCATAGATTATAATCTAAAACTCATGATAATATCTAATTAGAAGCTCTCTGGCATCAAGCAAAGACATAGTATTATCTTCTTCCTTAAGATTTCATCCAAGGATACCTGTCAATCACTTGGATAAGGAAATGTTGCTCAAAAGAAGCTGTATGTTTCAGAGATTTCAGACCTAATATAAAGCCTATCTAAATGAGATGAACCTAGTAGTCGCTTTGGCCACTTGTGCACCCTTACTTATGGAGAGAGTGCTTTATGATAATAGTCCCATTGACTATTGCCCACTGTAAACTCTTTAGAGTACTTTGGGTTGCTATGGAATAAACCCTAATATCTTCTACACTACACTGTGTGTCTCATCTAAATTCTTTCCACAGAGATTACAAGCAAACTGAAGGGTGGCCAGAATGAGATCATGATGAGACTAGCAACTTAATGACCTAGATCTATTTTAAGAGATGGTCCACAGCACATGGCAACCAGACTTCAGAAGGGCAGGTTTACTCACTTAAGAAAAAACAGTTTCAGGTCATGAGGTTTGGGTATTGAAAATGCAGCATGTTTGCAGTACATATCCTCAAATGTGATGAGAGGGCCACTGAGTACCCCTGAGATGGGCTGAAGGAAACAGCAGAGTATGATTCAAATTACTTCCCAAAATTGCTAGTGAAAACTATTCTTGGACTGAGGAAAATAGTCTCTCTTGACTTTTGTCAAACCACCAAGAAAGACTTTTTTGAGGTGGTGTTTATTGTGATAGGGATAGGGGCCAATGGAATAGGATTTTCAGTGTGGCAGAAAGACTAGAATCAACTCATATATAGCCTGGGAAAATGAAAATTTGTACTCAAAGAGCATACTCAGGGACATTGGATAGAAAAGTACTTAGAAAAATTATCACAGTTAGAAGAAGATTCTTGTCAAACTAAACAGGATTCTTGCTAAAGCAGGCCAGGATTATCAGACATCACCTCCAGGATGACTACGAAAGAGAAAACCTGGTAAGACATTGAAGATGAGAGGATAGGAGTTAAAACTGAACAATGTGGATCTAAGCATGAAAGCTGAAGTTGAAGACATTCTAGAACTGTATTGATTTTGGCCCATGAGATCTTTGTTACTTGTTTCTACTCTTTCATTTCATTCCTATCTTCAACTGTGGAACCAGATTATTTCGTATTAACCCTCATAACCATTTGTACACATTTCATTATATAGTCCTCTCAAGTGATTTACAATTCTTCAGGGTGTTGAAATAACCTCTTTGATTATATCATATGTTATTGCCTAGTAACTTATTTATTCAAAATGGGGACTCAGATGCATTCATGCAAAGAATGGATGCATCAAACTATAGTATTTTAATTTTATTAACTCTTCAACAATTTAGTACCAACTGTTTTTATTATATTTATCCCTCTGCAAAGTCTCCCTAGATACATGCCTTTCTGTAACCATCCAAACTTTGTGTCCTTTTTTTTTTTTCTTTTAAACCCTCCAAGATCAATTTGCGTTGCCCAAATATTCTTGGATTTGTGATCTTTTCATTCATTCTTTGTATCTTAAATATTATTTGCATATTAAAACAAAATAAAGTTCTTTGAACTGACAAAGCCAATTGACTTCAAATTCAACTCCTTTGGACCAGACATGATGAAAAATTGTCCTAAGTTAAGAACAATAAAGACTAATAAAAGACAAATGAATGTGTCATAAATAAGAAAGGTGATAGAAAATCTGGAAATGACTGGCTGGCACTTCCAAAGAAGGAAATAAAAATTCATGAACTCCAGCTTTCTATCATTGGCCTACTGATTATAAAATAATCCAGTGATAAAAATTATGGGGGATAATGCAAAGCCATCAGTAATGGTGGGAGTTTTCCAAAATAAAGTAGTTCTATATATATACATGAAAATTTGGTTTGGAAGTATTTTAGGAATTCTATGTAGAGGTATAATTTTGTAGCAGAATGTTGGAGTTCTCAAGTGAACCTGAAATAGTATAATACTTAAGTAAAAGACCAAATATTTACTATTTTGATGATATAGGTAAGTGGTAACTGTATGATAAAATAGAGAGCAATGGAGAAATGAAAAATAATCCATGTATGTTTCTTAGGATAAAGGTTCTCTCCAAGCCTTGCTTTGCAGAAAATCTCATTATTTTTGAAACTGCTACTGTCTCGGTTTTTAATTTGTGCTCAATGTTTGGCTCCTCTTCCAAGAGAACTAATTTCATGACACTATGATACGTCCAGCTCCCACATCCTAGTATTTATTGAGAAACATCCTCTGTTTCATCTATTGTATGATTCAATATCATAGTGATTTTGTGAATTCAAGTTCACTGAATTAACAATATATGATATAGGTAGACAATCTATCCTAAGATGTGCATAAACATGCTTTATAGGTTTGAACTTGGAAACATAATGAAAGCACTTAGCACATGTCAAGCAAATAATGTCACCAGGTAAAGTACTCTGGTTGTTCACTAAGAGACTACATTGTTTAGCATAATTTGTAAACCTGCCACTGTTCAAAGCCAACTTTATAGCAAAAGGATTCTCTACCTTAGGCATGGATATAGGTGTTGTTGTTTTTTGTTTGTTTTTTTATTGTTTGTTTGTTTTTACTTTTTGGGGGGTCCCACTAACCAACTCCCAAATAAATCACACACAGAGGCTTCTTCTTAGCTTGGCTTGTTGCTAGCCAGCTTTTCTTAACTTATCTCATCTACCTTTTGCCTCTGGGCTTTTTCCTTTTCTATTTCTGTTTACCTTTCTTTATTTCTTAGTCCATGGCTTGCTTTGTAGCTGGATGGCTGGCCCCTGATGTCCTCCTCCTTCTCTGGCTACTTCTTTATTTCTCCCAGATCTCTCTTTCTATATATTCCCTCTGCATGTCAGCCCCACCTATACCATCAGGTGTTTTAGACAGGAACAGCAATACAGCTTCACAGAGTTAAACAAATGCAACATAAGCAAAAATTATCACAGCTTAAAATAATATTCTACAACATATAGGATTACGATTATTAGGTATGATATATATTCAAAATTTCAACTATTATCTTAGTTTTGTTTTCTGTTCCTGTGCTAAAATGCCCAGAGCAAAGCAACTTAAGAGAGAAGGGGTGTATGTGGCTCACAGTTCTAAGTTATAGTCCATAATTGCTAGAGAACTCAAGGAGGCAGAACCCTGAAGCAACTGTTTGACTACATTATATACACACTCTTGTGGAGAACACTGAACTAATGCATCATTGCCAGTGCTCAGACTGCTCTCGCCTTTTCCTCAGTCCAGAGCCTGGCCCATAAACTGGTGCCACTCTCATTCAAGGTTTATCTTCCCACCTCAATTAACCTAATTAAGAAATCCCAGCCATGAGATTTTAATCCCTGCTCCCAGATGAAGGGAGACCTCCGTAAGTTCAAATACAACTTGTTATGAATTGTAAGTTCCAGGTCAGCAAGCACTTAAGAGTGACGCTGCATCTTAAGGGAAAAAAAATGTGTATTTCCATATATGCATCTTTATTTTATATGTGTGTGTGTCAGAGACATGCCTACAGGCCAACACAATTTAGACAATTACCCATTGAGATTCCCTTTCCATTTGAGTGTCAAGATGATAGTTAAAAAAAAAGAAATCTCAGACATATAAGACTATTGTAACTGGAGACATTGGTGCATGCATGACCAGCCAAGCTCATCTCCACAGAGTCTACTCCCTAGCTTCATGCCTTGTCTGCATACCCTTCTTCTCCATGTTTCATTGATTGGCAACTTCCATCTTTCCTCCAGTCTCCTGCTGTGTGTTCTTAAAGCTTCTCAATAATATTCAAGTAGAGAATTAATCTCTAATTTTTAGATGAGAGTTATTTGCTGTGAGAATTATTAGAAAGTTGTGATATTCTTTTTTTAGTGTTTATAGTTCTCTTGTAGGAAGAATAGTTAAATTTAAAACATACAAACATCAAGGCTCTATTGACCAATTCATACTGAGTTAATACACTTTTTTAACTTTAAATTAGAATTTAAAGTTGTGAGAGAAGATACTCTACTCCTCTGCTTAGTTTCTTTTGACCTCAGGGAGATAAAAGTTTCACTGTAAACAGAATCCATTAAAATTCTTTGGTATCACCATGCATACAAAATAGCACCAATATCTTGGAGAACCATTTTTGTTATGGCTGAGGAAAGGGCAACCCCCAAAAGCCAGCAATGCATAAAAGTGTGGGGAAGGAGAGAGCAGGGTGCATTCTGTAGACCACTGGAATGGGTACGAATGGAAAAGTGTGGACAGGTGTGCAAAGTGGGCCAGAGAGGTAGTCAGAGGTGAGCTTAGTGGAGGAAATACCTTCATCCATTCAAAAGAGAGAGAGCTGCTAATTGTTTCTGAAGAGAAAATTTATCTTCCTTGCATCTTCCTTCTTATCTTCTATCTCTGTCTCTCTATCTCTGCCTCCCTCTGTGTCTCTCTGTCTCTTTTATCCTTTGCTTGCTTCCCCTGTTCCTTGCTCTTTACTCCCCCCATTGATTCCCTTCTCCAGACAGCCTGTTTTCATAGTTTTGGTTCTGTTTCTCCTCCCAGCTTTTCTCTCCTTGAGCCACATTGATTCGGATATCCTAAGGTAACTCCTGCATGCTTTTACAAATGACAAAGCAGCATGGCAGAAATCCTGTTTCCATGGTCAACTTGGTGATACTTCCTTGAAAGTGTCTAATGCATATCCTAATTCTTCTAAACTGTCACACACACACACACACACACACACACACACCAAAACAAACAAGCCAAAGAAAACCCAAAGTCTTAAAAAAAAAAAAGAAAAAGAATAAAAACAGCAGCAATGACATTAAAAACCAACAAATTGACCAT